>NC_057814.1:150468179-150644433 GCF_018294505.1 Triticum aestivum | reverse complement strand
GCGCTCGCGCTCCCCGCCGTCGTCGCCGCCTCGTCAGCGTCCGTGCCCGCGCCGCTCCGCCTCCTCGCCGTCCCCGGCGCCTCCTCCGCCTCTCCTCCGGCCGGTCGCCGCCTCCTCCTCCGCCCCGTCGCCCTAGCTCCGGCGAGCTCCCTCGAGGCCGAGCCCCGATCTGGATCCAGAGATCGAGAAGGTTGACTTTTCCCGTACCCCGAAATATTTTTCCCGTACCCCGAAATATTTCTAAGTCTTTGATTTTCACAGTATGTGCCCATGTTCATAGCATCATAACTCTCCGCATATAGCCCCGTTTCGTGCGTGTAATATATCAAAATGTTCGCCCCGTGATGCTCTTCATTTTGTACCATTGCATCATGTTCATTGGAGTCCATCTTGGTCCCCAAATCTCTGGTGCAAGAGTGCTACTTGCTGTTGTCTGCTGTTACTTAGCAGAACTTGGAGATTTGTTATTTTTGTATCATGTAATCTGTGCATCTTATGGGCATGAGCTCTACATGTGTTTTGTTGTATGTCATGCCATCTTTCAGAGGTGTATGCCATGTATTTTTTTATCTCTGTGGTGACTAGCACAAGCATGCAAACTAGGCCCCGTAATGTTTCTGATTTCAGGGACTTAGTATTTTCTCCAAGTCTTTGTCTGCTGTTATTTTGTTGCCATGTAAACTTGATGCTACAGAGAGATCCATGCATATTTTGGAGATGTTCAGTAAGGATGTTTTGTAGATATTGTTGTAATTGATCCATTCCTGCCCTTGTTTGTAATTATGGAGTGCCATAGCATGACTCAATCTTGCTCTACTTTTTCTATAAAAATTTTCTAGCAGATTATTTACGTGTTATTCAATTTTGCCAAGCTTGTTGTAGTTGTTTAGTACATGCTATGTACTTGCTTTTGCCATGTATAGCTTCATAAAATTGCCTTCTTGCTGTAGGTATGCTTTTTTGTCATGAATTTCCTTGTGGTGAGTGCATCAATCTCACCAAGATGCCTTCATATTATTGTTTCTGCCATGCTCTGTTTCCTGCTAAGTCTGAAACCTGTTAACGAAACTTGCTATGTTTACATGGTTGCCATCATATCTTCTGGTCCTTTTTGGCTTATTGTCAGTAAGGGACTTTTTTCATATGCATTTAGTAGAATACTTTCATGCCTTGTTTTGCCATGTTAAGTTCTTGTAGCATGTTGTTTGCGTGCTCTGAACATTGCTACCTGATGCTGTTTCAGGCATGTCCAGTAATTTCACCAAGTCTGTGATCCTGTTACCTTTTGCACTTTTGCCATGCTTGTTTGAGCCTGTTATGTTGTGATCTAGCCATAGCTCAGTGTTCATCTTTTGTCAAGCATCTCCTGTAGATTGCTGCCATATGCTTTGTTGCTATGTTGGAGTGATGTAGCATTGTTACTTGTTGCATTCTAAGTGCTATCATGCTGTTAATCGCAGATTCGTGCCATTCTTGTTTTGCTTGCCATTTGCAAACCGTGCATCCGTTTCCGGTGATCTTTATATCGATTTCAACCGAAATCATCTCCTCTTTCCAGTGGCATGCTTGGTTTGCCAAGTTACTTCCTTGTTCATCATTTTCCTTCTGGAGCACGCATATGCATCGCATATCATATCTTGCATATCATTCATGTATTGCATCATGTTGCTTGTGCATTCCCCGTGGTTGATTGTGGTTCCGTTGCTTGTGTTCTTGTCTTGGGTAGAGCCAGGAGACGAGTTCGTGAATGAGGAACCTGTTGAGTACGCTTACGAGGATCAAGCTTTCGACAACTCTGAGAACCTTGCAGGCAAGATGACCATACCCTCGAAATCACTTCTATCTTTGCTTTGCTAGTTGT
Source organism: Triticum aestivum (assembly GCF_018294505.1). Classification (NCBI taxonomy): domain Eukaryota; kingdom Viridiplantae; phylum Streptophyta; class Magnoliopsida; order Poales; family Poaceae; genus Triticum; species Triticum aestivum. Next base: position 150,642,572 of record NC_057814.1, on the reverse strand, counting down.
TCACTCTATTTCCATGCTGCGATACCTACCACTTGCTATATCATCCCTCCCATATTGCCATGTCAGCCTCTAACCATCCTTTCCTAGCAAACCGTTGTTTGGCTAAGTTACCGCTTTTGCTCAGCCCTTCTTATAGCGTTGCTAGTTGCAGGTGAAGTTGAAGTTGGTTCCATGTTGGAACATGGATATGTTGGGATATCACAATATCTCTTATTATATTAATGCATCTATATATTTGGTAAAGGGTGGAAGGCTCGGCCTTATGCCTGGTGTTTTGTTCCACTCTTGCCGCCCTAGTTTCTGTCATACCGGGATTATGTTCCTTGAGTTTGCGTTCCTTACACGGTTGGGTGATTTATGGGACCCCCTTGACAGTTCACCTTGAATAAAACTCCTCCCGCAAGGCCCAACCTTGGTTTTACCATTTGCCACCTAAGCCCTTTCCCCCGGGTTTTCGCGAGCCCGAGGGTCATCTTATTTTAACCCCCCCGGGCCAGTGCTCCTTCGAGTGTTGGTCCGAACTGAGTAGACTGCGGGGCCCCCTTGTGGAAACTCGAGGTCTGGTTTTACTCGTAGGTCTCATCCGGTGTGCCCTGAGAACGAGATATGTGCAGCTCCTATCGGGATTTGTCGGCGCATCGGGCGGCTTTGCTGGTCTTGTTTTACCATTGTCGAAATGTCTTGTAAACCGGGATTCCGACACTGATCGGGTCTTTCCAGGAGAAGGTTTATCCTTCGTTGACCGTGAGAGCTTATGATGGGCTAAGTTGGGACACCCCTGCAGGGTATTATCTTTCGAAAACCGTGCCCGCGGTTATGAGGCGGATGGGAATTTGTTAATGTCTGGTTGTAGAGAACTTGTCACTTGAACCAATTAAAATACATCAACTGCGTGTGTACCCGTGATGGTCTCTTCTCGGCGGAGTCCGGGAAGTGAACACGGTTTGAGTTATGAATGGCGTAAGTAGGAGTTCAGGATCACTTCTTGGTCATTGTTAGATGACGACCGTTCCATTGCTTCTCTTCTCGCTCTCTTTTGCGTATGTTAGCCACTATATATGCTTAGTGCCTGCTGCAGCTCCACCTCTTTACACCATCCTTTCCTATAAGCTTAAATAGTCTTGATCTCGCGGGTGTGAGATTGCTGAGTCCTCGTGACTCACAGATTCTACCAAAACAGTTGCAGGTGCCGACGATGCCATTGGAGATGATGGGATCGACCTCAAGTGGGAGTTCGACGAGGAACGTGGTTGTTACTATGCGTCTTTTCCTCATGATCAGTAGTGGAGCCCAGTTGGGACGATCGGGGATCTAGCATTTGGGGTTATCTTATTTTCATTTGGATCTTCACCGTAGTCGGTCTATGTGTGTATTTTGGATGATGTATGGATTATATTTATGTATTGTGTGAAGTGGCGATTGTAAGCCAACTCTTTATCCCATTCATGTTCATTGCATGGGATTGTGTGAAGATGACCCTTCTTGCGACAAAACCACAATGTGGTTATGCCTCTAAGTCGTGCCTCGACACGTGGGAGATATAACTGCATCGTGGGCGTTACAAGTTGGTAATCAGAGCCATCCCCGACTTAGGAGCCCCCTGCTTGATCGAATCGCTGGCGGTGTTGAGTCTAGAAGAAAAATGTTTTGAGTCTTAGGATTATATATATCGGAGAGTAGGATTCTTTTTACTCCTCAGTCCCTTCGTCGCTCTGGTGAGGCCTCCTGACGTAGAAGTTTTGACTATTCTCTCCTCAAATTTCACTAAAAAAAATTTAGGATCACGCGGGTATCTTGGAATCGTTCCGATGGTTTTGTGACGAGAACATTGTTCTTGGTGCCTCCTCACATTTAGGGGTTGTGGCAGTGTCCCGGGGAGTTGAGCTCCGAGGTGTTGTCGTCACAATTTTATCGTTGCAGTTCTAGAATACCTGAGTTTCGCCGACATCGAAATCTCTTTGATGTAGTTGTTGGTGAGATCACCTCGACGCCACCCAGTACTGGGGCGGGAGTTCTGGAGTATTGCCATAACTCGTATAACGGATGTTTTTTGAAGGTTGAGGTAAACGATTTCCGAAGGTTTCTTGGTTATGTGTTGACGGATGGATACAGCTGGATCTAGGGATTGCTAGTTTGTGTGATATATTTTGTGTCCCCTGTATCCCCAACACCAGATTGCATAACCAGAAAGTTTCGGGAGTTTATAAGTGGGAATTCATGTAGCTCTTAGGATATCTTTCCGACAGACGCATGATATGAGAATGGGGTTCGACGTCTAGTGGTCCGCATTTCCATGGTTGGTTTTACAGTGGTGTCATAGTGTCTTAAAGAGTCCTTGGCTATGCCGACTCGGGGACGCTTCGTATGTCATGTGCACAGCCTTGTACATGATGGTGTTGTACGATCGAGCCCGTGTGGGCCCCACCATGAAAACTTTGGACGAAATCTCTATCATATGTTTGTTCCGGCTTATTCTGCAAGCCAATACTTTGTTTTGTTTTGAATTGCGGTATTCGAGTTGCTTCGAAGTCATATGTTGATTCCATATTTTTTTCAAGTGGCTTCTCAATTTATGGAAGTGTGATGATTTACTATGGAATTCATTCGTTCATCCTCGTTCGAATGTTTATTGTGAAGACTATATGTTGCAATTTCTATTCGTTGATTCAACTTGACTATTTGTCTATCAAGATGCTAATGGATGTCACCCTCTTCAGGATGGCTCCGCCAACGCGTCAGAATCCGGATCACAATGAAGGGAGTCAGGCGAACCCTCCGCCACCAACTCCACCTCCGGAGGCATGGCAAGCTATCATGGCAGCCACCAACGCCAATGCTCAGATAATTCTGCAACTCTTACAAGAACGCACCCAAGGGCAAGGCAATCAAAGAAATCAAGGCCAAGGCAACAACCAGTCTCACTTCGCTACACTCAACCAGTTTCTCGCAAATCAGCCCAAGTCTTTCAGCTACTGTGCCGAGGCCACGGATGCCGATGATTGGCTCGTGGACATCAACAAGCATTTTGAATGTAGCAATGTCAGGCCTGAGGACTATGTCAAGTTCGCTTCTTTTCAGCTCAAGGACCAAGCTGCTGATTGGTATCAACAATACAAAGATTCCAGAGGAGGTCGTGTGATCACTTGGGATTTCAAAGCGCACCACATTCCACAAAGTGTTGTTGAGAGAAAGCGTGAGGAGTTCCGCAATCTCAAGCAAGGCAACATGTCTGTGTATCAATTCAACATCCAGTTTCAGAAACTTGCTCGCTTTGCTAAACAAGACGTTCCTGATGAAAAGAGCATGATCTATCACTTAAGAGGTGGCCTTAGAGAGGATCTGCAGTTAGCTCTCGTTCTTGTTGAGCCTACTCAGTTTGATCAATTCTATAATATGGCACTGAAGCAAGAGGCTGCTCAGCTCAAGTGTGAGGCTTCTAAGAAGAGAGTCAGAGACGCAGTTCAGTCTTCTTCTTCCTCACTTGTGGCTGCTAAGCAACAGAAGTTCTGGTTGCCTCCTCCTCCTCCGTTTCGTCAGCCTTACCAGCAGAAGAACAAAGGTGGCCATGGATCTTCCCACTCTTCCAACTCTGGCTATCAGAACAAGTCTCAGAATCAAGCTCCAAAGTCCAATGCTCCTTATCAGCGTCCACTCTCAGAGGTGACTTGCAACAAATGTCAGCAGAAAGGTCACTATGCTAACAAGTGCTTCAACCAAAGGCGTCTTCCGCCTCCTCCTCCTGTCAGATCTTCCAGCAATGCAGTGGTCAAGCATAATCCAAAGTCTGCAAAGGTGAACATGATGAATGGAGCTCAAGCGGAGGAATCTGCTGATGTGATAATGGGTAATCTCTCAGTTAATGATATTCCTGCAAAAGTCTTATTTGATACTGGTGCATCGCATTCTTTCTTGTCATACCCATTTGCATCGAAGCACAATGTTGACACAGAGATTTTATCCCAAGTTATGCAAGTTGTTTCTCCGGGAAAGCTTTTGACTTCTAGTTTGGTTGCTCCCGATGTTTCCATCAAGATGGGAAACTATAAATTTCTGTCTTCTCCAGTTGTTCTTGGTGACTCGGATATTGATCTAATTCTCAGGATGGACTGGCTTTCTAAGCACAAGGCTCAACTTGATTGTGCTGCCAGGGAAATTCAATTGACACACTCTTCTGAGGATGTTATCATTTATGCCGCTCGTGATGAAACCATTCAGTTATTTTCTCTCAATGAGAAGGGCGAATTGAATGCCATCTCTCAAATTCCAGTCGTTTGTGAGTATCAAGATGTCTTTCCAGAAGAGCTTCCGGGTATGCCTCCTCATCGGCCAGTTGAGTTTGTTATCGATCTTGAGCCGGGCACTGAACCCGTTTGCAAGCATCCATACAAGCTTGGACCCAAGGAGCTGAAGGAATGGAAGAAACAGCTCGATGAACAAGAGCGTCTGGGTTTGATCAGACCGAGTTCTTCTCCATGGGGTTGTGGTGTTCTTTATGTCCAGAAGAAGGATGGCACGGACCGACTTTGTGTCGACTACCGTCCATTGAACAAGAAGACAATCAAGAACAAGTATCCACTTCCCAACATCAATGAGCTATTCGAGCAACTCAAAGGTGCTAAAGTATTCTCCAAGCTTGACCTTCGTATGGGTTATCATCAGATTCGCATTCGTGAAGAAGATATTCCCAAGACAGCATTCAGAACAAGCTTTGGTTCTTATGAATATACTGTCATGTCTTTCGGTCTTGTCAATGCTCCTCCAACATTCTCTCGGACATTCTATTTTTTCAACAATAGGACGCACGCAACCCCAGAGCCACACCCCTAAGATAGATAGGGAGGCGACGGGGTGTGACGGACTCGCCTGCGCATGCGGTGCCGCGGCACGCCGCATCGCCGCCTGCTCTGCCTCGTTCCAGGCTTGGCCTCGCAGGGGGGTGGGGAGGGGGGTCACGACCCCCCTCCCACCCCCTGCTCGGCCTCGCGCTAATGCATGCAGTGCGCTTGGTTGACAGGCGCAGTGCGGACATTCTGTTTTTCCGACAATAGGACGCACGCAACCCCAGAGCCACACCCTAAGATAGACAGGGAGGCGACGGGGTGTGACGGACTTGCCTGTGCATGCGGCAACGCGGCACGCCGCGTCGCCCCCGTCGCCGCCTGCTCCGGCTCGTTCCAGGCTCGGCAGGGGGGTGGGGAGGGGGGTCACGACCCCCCTCCGACCCCCCTGCTCGGCCTCGCGCTAACACACGCAGTGCGCTTGGTTGACAGGCGCAGTGCGGACATTCCGTTTTTCCAACAATAGAACGCACGCAACCCAGAGCCACACCCCTAAGATAGACAGGGAGGCGACGGGGTGTGACGGACTATCCTACGCATGTGGCACCGCGGCATGCCGCGTCGCCGCCTACTCCGGCTCGTTCTAGGCTCGGCCTCGCAGGGGGTGGGGAGGGGGGTCACGACCCCCATCCCACCCCCCTGCTCGACCTCGTGCTAACGCACGCAGTGCGCTTGGTTGACAGGCGCAGTGCGGACATTCTGTTTTTCCAACAATAGGACGCACGCAACCCCAGAGCCACACCCCTAAGATAGACAGGGAGGCGACGGGGTGTGAAGGACTAGCCTGCACATGCGGCGCCGCGGCACGCCGCGTCGCCACCTACTCCGGCTCGTTCCCATGCTCGGCCTCGCAGGAGGGTGGGGAGGGGGGTCACGACCCCCCTCCCACCCCCCTGCTCGGCCTCGCGCTAACCCATGCAGCGCGCTTGGTTAACAGGCACAGTACGGACATTCTGTTTTCCATCAATAGGACGCACGCAACCCCAGAGCCACACCCCTAACATAGACAGGGAGGCGACGGGGTGTGATGGACTCACCTGCGCATGCGGCGCCGCGGCACGCCGTGTCGCCACCTGCTCCGGCTCGTTCCAGGCTCGGCCTCGCAGGGGGGTGGGTAGGGGGGTCACAACCCCCCCACCCCTACTCGGCCTTGCGCTAACGCACGCAGTGCGCTTGGTTGACAGGCGCAGTGCAGACATTCTGTTTTTCCAACAATAGGACGCACGCAACCCCAGAGCCACACCCCTAAGATAAACAGGGAGGAGATGGGGTGTGACTGACTCGCCTGCGCATGCGGCGCCGCGGCACGCCGCGTTGCCGCCTGCTCTGGCTCGTTCCAGGCTCGGCCTCACGCTAACGCACGCAGTGCGCTTGGTTGACAGGCGCAGTGCGGACATTCTGTTTTTCAACAATAGGACGCACGCAACCCCAGAGCCAAACCCCTAAGATAGATAGTGAGGCGACGGGGTGTGACGGACTCGCCTGCGCATGCGGTGACGCGGCTGCTCCGGCTCGTTCCAGGCTCGGCCTCGCAGGGGGTGGACAGGGGGGTCACGACCCACCTCCTGAAGGAAATATGCCCTAGAGGCAATAATAAAGTATTATATATATTTCCTTATATCATGATAAATGTTTATTATTCATGCTAGAATTGTATTAACCGGAAACATAATACATGTGTGAATACATAGACAAACGGAGTGTCACTAGTATGCCTCTGCTTAACTAGCTCGTTAATCAAAGATGGTTATGTTTCCTAGCCATAGACATGAGTTGTCATTTGATTAACGGGATCACCTCATTAGGAGAATGACGTGATTGACATGACCCATTACGTTAGCTTAGCACCCGATCGTTTAGTATGTTGCTATTGCTTTCTTCATGACTTATACATGTTCCTATGACTATGAGATTATGCAACTCCCGTTTACCGGAGGAACACTTTGTGTGCTACCAAACGTCACAACGTAACTGGGTGATTATAAAGGTGCTCTACAGGTGTCTCCAAAGGTACTTGTTGGGTTGGCGTATTTCGAGATTAGGATTTGTCACTCCGATTGTCGGAGAGGTATCTCTGGGCCCACTCGGTAATGCACATCACTATAAGCCTTGCAAGCATTGTGACTAATGAGTTAGTTACGGGATGATGTATTATGGAACGAGTAAAGAGACTTGCCGGTAAATAGATTGAACTAGGTATCGAGATACCGACGATCGAATCTCGGGCAAGTAACATACCGATGACAAAGGGAACAACGTATGTTGTTATGCGGTCTGACCGATAAAGATCTTCGTAGAATATGTGGGAGCCAATATGGGCATCCAGGTCCCGCTATTGGTTATTGACCGGAGAGGTGTCTCGGTCATGTCTACATAGTTCTCGAACCCATAGGACTCCACACATGGTGCGCCCCCTCCTAGGGCCGGCCTCCTCCTCCCTTGCTCCTTTATATACGGGGGCAGGGGGCACCCCATGGACACAACAATTGATCCTTGAGATCTCTTAGCCGTGTGCGGTGCCCCCCTCCACCAAATTACACCTCGATAATACCGTTGCGGAGCTTAGGCGAAGCCCTGCGTCGGTGGAACATCATCATCGTCACCACGCCGTCGTGCTGACGAAACTCTCCCTCAACACTCGGCTGGATCGGAGTTCGAGGGACGTCATCGAGCTGAACGTGTGTAGAACTTCGGAGGTGCCGTGCGTTCGGTACTTGATCGGTCGGATCGTGAAGACGTACGACTACATCAACCACGTTGTGATAACGCTTCCGCTGTCGGTCTACGAGGGTACGTGGACAACAGTCTCCCCTCCCGTTGCTATGCATCACCATGATCTTGCGTGTGCGTAGGATTTTTTTTTTGAAATTACTACGTTCCCCAACTGTGGCATCCGAGCCTGTTTTTATGCATTGATGCTATGCACGAGTAGAACACAAGTGAGTTGTGGGCGATATAAGTCATACTGCTTACCAGCATGTCATACTTTGGTTCAGCGGTATTGTGAGATGAAGCGGCCCGGACCGACATTACGCGTACGCTTACGCGAGACTGGTTTCACCGTTCGGAGCACTCGTTGCTTAAAGGTGACTGGCGGGTGTCTGTCTCTCTCACTTTAGTTGAACCGAGTGTGGCTACGCCCGGTCCTTGCGAAGGTTAAAACAGCACCAACTTGACAAACTATCGTTGTGGTTTTGATGCGTAGGTAAGAACGGTTGTTGCTAAGCCCGTAGCAGCCACGTAAAACTTGCAACAACAAAGTAGAGGACGTCTAACTTGTTTTTGCAGGGCATGTTGTGATGTGATATGGTCAAGGCATGATGTGATATAATGTGTTGTATGAGATGATCATGTTTTGTAATCAAGTTATCGGCAACTGGCAGGAGCCATATGGTTGTCGCTTTATTGTATGAGATGCAATCGCCATGTAATAGTTTTACTTTATCACTAAGCGGTAGCAATAGTCGTAAAAGCAATAAGTTGGCGAGACGACAACGATACTACGATGGAGATCAAGGTGTCGAGCCGGTGACGATGGTGATCATGACGGTGCTTCGGAGATGGAGATCACAAGCACAGTGCTTCGGAGATGGAGATCACAAGCACAAGATGATGATGGCCATATCATATCACTTATATTGATTGCATGTGATGTTAATCCTTTATGCATCTTATCTTGCTTTGTTTGACGGTAGCATTATAAGATGATCTCTCACTAAAATTTCAAGACAAAAGTGTTCTCCCTGAGTATGCACCGTTGCGAAAGTTCTTCATGCTGAGACACCACGTGTTAATCGGGTGTGATAGGCTCTACGTTCAAATACAACGGGTGCAAAACAGTTGCACACGCGGAATATTCAGGTTAAACTTGACGAGCCTAGCATATGTACAGATATGGCCTCGGAACACAGAGACCGAAAGGTCGAGCGTGAATCATATAGAAGATATGATCAAAATAGTGATGTTCACCATTGAAACTATTCCATCTCACGTGTTAATCGGACATGGTTTAGTTGCTTTGGATCACGTAATCACTTAGATGATTAGAGGGATGTCTATCTAAGTGGGAGTTCTTAAGTAATATGATTAATTGAACTTAAATTTATCATGAACTTAGTCCTGATAGTATTTTGCAAATTATGTTGTAGATCAATAGCTCGCGTTGTTGCTTCCCTGTTTATTTTTGATATGTTCCTAGAGAAAAAATTATGTTGAAAGATGTTAGTAGCAATGATGCGGATTGGATCCGTGATCTGAGGATTATCCTCATTGCTGCACAGAAAAATTATGTCCTTGATGCACCGCTAGGTGACAGACCTATTGCAGGAGCAGATACAGACGTTATGAACGTTTGGCTAGCTCAATATGATGACTACTTGATAGTTTAGTGCACCATGCTTAACAACTTAGAATCGGGACTTCAAAGACGTTTTGAACGTCATGGAACATATAAGATGTTCCAGGAGTTGAAGTTAATATTTCAGGCAAATACCCGAGTTGAGAGATATGAAATCTCCAACAAGTTCTATAGCAAAAAGATGGAGGAGAATCGCTCAACTAGTGAGCATGTACTCAGATTGTCTGGGTACTACAATCGCTTGAATCAAGTGGGAGTTTATCTTCCAAATAAAATAGTGATTGACAGAATTCTCTAGTCACCATCACCAAGTTAGTAGAACTTCGTGATGAACTATAGTATGCAAGGGATGACGAAAGTAATTCCCGAGCTCTTCGTGATGCTGAAATCGACGAAGGTAGAAATCAAGAAAAACATCAAGTGTTGATGGTTGACGAGACCACTAGTTTCAAGAAAAGGGCAAAGGGAAGAAGGGGAACTTCAAAAAGAATGGCAAGCAAGTTGCTACTCAAGTGAAGAAGCCCAAGTCTGTACCTAAGCCTGAGACTAAGTGCTTCTACTGCAAAGGGACTGGTCACTGGAGGCGGAACTGCCCCAAGTATTTGGTGGATAAGAAGGATGGCAAAGTGAACAAAGGTATATTGGATATACATGTTATTGATGTGTACTTACTAATGTTTATAGCAACCCCTCAGTATTTGATACTGGTTCAGTTGCTAAAGAGTAGTAACTCGAAAACGGGAGTTGCAGAATAAACAGAGACTAGTAAAAGGCGAGGTGACGATGTGTGTTGGAAGTAGTTCCAAGATTGATATGATCATCATCGCACACTCCCTATACTTTCGGGATTAGTGTTGAAACTAAATAAGTGTTATTTGGTGTTTGCGTTGAGCATGAATATGATTTGATCATGTTTATTGCAATACGGTTATTCATTTAAGTTAGAGAACAATTGTTGTTCTGTTTACATAATAAAAACCTTCTATGGTCATACACACCAACGAAAATGGTTTATTGGATCTCGATCGTAGTGATACATATAATCATAATATTGAAGCCAAAAGATGCAAAGTTAATAATGATAGTGCAAACTATTTGTGGCACTGACGTTTAGGTCATATTGGTGTAAAGCGCATGAAGAAACTCCATACTGATGGGGTTTTGGAATCACTTGATTATGAATCACTTGATGCTTGCGAACCGTGCCTCATGGGCAAGATGACTAAAACGTCGTTCTCCGGAACTATGGAGAGAGCAACAGATTTGTTGGAAATCATACATACGGATGTATGTGGTCCGATGAATATTGAGGCTTGTAGCAGGTATCATTATTTTCTGACCTTCACAGATGATTTGAGCAGATATGGGTATATCTACTTAATGAAACAGAAGTCTGAAACATTTGAAAAGTTCATATAATTTCAGAGTGAAGCGAAAATCATCATAACAAGAAAATAAAGTTTCTACGATTTGATCGTGGAGAAGAGTATTTTAGTTACGAGTTTGGCCTTCAGTTAAAACAATGTGAAACAGTTTCACTACTCACGCCACCTGGAACACCACAGCATAATGGTGTGTCCGAACGTCATAACCGTACTTTATTGGATATAGTGCAATCTATGATGTCTCTTACCAATTTACCACTATCGTTTTGGGGTTATGCATTAGAGACAGCTACATTCACGTTAAATAGGGCACCATCAAAATCCGTTGAGACGACGCCTTATGAACTGTGGTTTGGCAAGAAACCAAAGTTGTCATTTCTTAAAGTTTGGGGTTGCGATGCTTATGTGAAAAAGTTTCATCCTGATAAGCTCTAACCTAAATCGGAGAAATGTGTCTTCATAGGATACCCAAAGGAGACAGTTGGGTACACCTTCTATCACAGATCCAAAGGCAAGACATTCGTTGCTTAGTATGGATCCTTTTAAGAGAAGGAGTTTCTCTCGAAAGATGTGAGTGGGAGGAAAGTAGAACTTGATGAGGTAACTGTACCTGCTCCCTTATTGGAAAGTAGTTCATCACAGAAATCTATTCCCGTGACTCCTACACCAATTAGTGAGGAAGTTAATGATGATGATCATGTAACTTCAGATCAAGTTACTACCAAACCTCGTAGGTAAAGCAGAGTAAGATCCGCACCAAAGTGGTACGGTAATCCTCTTCTGGAGGTTATGTTACTAGACCATGTGGAACCTACGAACTATGAGGAAGCTATGATGAGCCCAGATTCCGCAAAATGGCTTGAGGCCATGAAATCTGAGATGAGATCCATGTATAAGAACAAAGTATGGACTTTGATTGACTTGCCCAATGATCGGCGAATCATTGAGAATAAATGGATCTTCAAGAGGAAGACGGATGTTGATAGTAGTGTCACTATCTACAAAGCTAGAATTGTCGCAAAAAGGTTTTCGACAAGTTCAAGATGTTGACTACGATGAGAGTTTCTCACTCGTATCTATGCTTAAGTCTGTCTGAATCATGTTAGCAATTGCCGCATTTTATGAAATATGGCAAATGGATAAACAAAACTACATTCCTTAATGGATTTATTAAAGAAGAGTTGTATATGATGCAACCAGAAGGTTTTGTCAATCCTAAAGGTGCTAACAAAATATGCAAGCTCCACCGATCCATCTATGGACTGGTGCAACCATCTCGGAGTTGGAATATACACTTTGATAAGTTTATCAAAGAATATAGTGTTATACAGACTTGCGGTGCAGCCTGTATTTACAAGAAAGTGAGTGGGAGCACTACAGCATTTCTGATAAGTATATGTGAATGACATATTGTTGATCGGAAATAATGTAGAATTATTCTGCAAAGCATAAAGGAGTGTTTGAAAGAAGTTTTTCAAAGATAGACCTCGGTGAAGCTGCTTACATTTTGAGCATCAAGATCTATAGAGATAGATCAAAACGCTTGATAAGTTTTTTCAATGAGTACATACCTTAACAAGATTTTGAAGTAGTTCAAAATAGAACAGTCAAAGAAAGAGTTCTTGCCTGCGTTACAAGGTGTGAAATTGAGTAAGACTCAAAGCCCGACCACGGCAGAAGATAGAAAGAGAATGAAAGTCATTCCCTATGCCTTGGCCATAGGTTCTATAAAGCATGCCATGCTGTGTACCAGATCTATTGTATACCCTACACTGATTTTGGCAAAGGAGTACAATAGTGATCTAGGAGTAGATCACTGGACAGCGGTCAAAATTATCCTTAGTGGAATAAGGATATGTTTCTCGATTATGGAAGTGACAAAAGGTTCGTCATAAAGTGTTACGTCGATGCAAGTTTTGACACTAAATCTAGATGACTCTAAGTCTCGGTCTAGATACATATTGAAAGTGGGAGCAATTTGCTAGAGTAGCTCCGTGCAGAGCATTGTAGACATAGAAATTTGCAAAATACTTACGGATCTGAATATGACAGACCCGTTGACTAAAATTATCTCACAATCAAAACATGATCACACCTTAGTACTCTTTGGGTGTTAATCACATAGCGATGTGAACTAGATTATTGACTCTAGTAACCCTTTGAGTGTTGGTCACATAGAGATGTGAACTATGGGTGTTAATCACATGGTGATGTGAATTATTGATGTTAAATCACATAGCGATGTGAACTAGATTATTGACTCTAGTGCAAGTAGGAGACTGAAGGAAATATGCCCTAGAGGCAATAATAAAGTATTATATATATTTCCTTATATCATGATAAATGTTTATTATTCATGCTAGAATTGTATTAACCGGAAACATAATACATGTGTGAATACATAGACAAACAGAGTGTCACTAGTATGCCTCTGCTTAACTAGCTCGTTAATCAAAGATGGTTATGTTTCCTAGCCATAGACATGAGTTGTCATTTGATTAACGGGATCACCTCATTAGGAGAATGACGTGATTGACATGACCCATTACGTTACCTTAGCACCCGATCGTTTAGTATGTTGCTATTGCTTTCTTCATGACTTATACATGTTCCTATGACTATGAGATTATGCAACTCCCGTTTACCGGAGGAACACTTTGTGTGCTACCAAACGTCACAACGTAACTGGGTGATTATAAAGGTGCTCTACAGGTGTCTCCAAAGGTACTTGTTGGGTTGGCGTATTTCGAGATTAGGATTTGTCACTCCGATTGTCGGAGAGGTATCTCTGGGCCCACTCGGTAATGCACATCACTATAAGCCTTGCAAGCATTGTGACTAATGAGTTAGTTACGGGATGATGTATTATGGAACGAGTAAAGAGACTTGCCGGTAAATAGATTGAACTAGGTATCGAGATACCGACGATCGAATCTCGGGCAAGTAACATACCGATGACAAAGGGAACAACGTATGTTGTTATGCGGTCTGACCGATAAAGATCTTCGTAGAATATGTGGGAGCCAATATGGGCATCCAGGTCCCGCTATTGGTTATGGACCGGAGAGGTGTCTCGGTCATGTCTACATAGTTCTCGAACCCATAGGACTCCACACATGGTGCGCCCCCTCCTAGGGCCGGCCTCCTCCTCCCTTGCTCCTTTATATACGGGGGCAGGGGGCACCCCATGGACACAACAATTGATCCTTGACATCTCTTAGCCGTGTGCGGTGCCCCCCTCCACCAAATTACACCTCGATAATACCGTTGCGGAGCTTAGGCGAAGCCCTGCGTCGGTGGAACATCATCATCGTCACCACGCCGTCGTGCTGACGAAACTCTCCCTCAACACTCGGCTGGATCGGAGTTCGAGGGACGTCATCGAGCTGAACGTGTGTAGAACTTCGGAGGTGCCGTGCGTTCGGTACTTGATCGGTCGGATCGTGAAGACGTACGACTACATCAACCGCGTTGTGATAACACTTCCGCTGTCGGTCTACGAGGGTACGTGGACAACACTCTCCCCTCCCGTTGCTATGCATCACCATGATCTTGCGTGTGCGTAGGATTTTTTTTTGAAATTACTACGTTCCCCAACACCTCCCACCCCCTTGCTCGGCCTCGCGCTAACGCATGCAGTGCGCTAGGTTGACAGGCGCAGTGCGGATATTCTCTTTTTCCAATAATAGGACGCACGCAACCCCAGAGACACACCCCTAAGATAGACAGGGAGGCGACGGGGTGTGACGGACTAGCCTGCGCATGCGGCGCCGCGGCACGCCGCGTCGCCGCGTGCTCCGGCTCGTTCCAGGCTCGGCCACGCAAGGGGGGGGGGTGGGGAGGGGGGTCACGACCCCCCTCCCACCCCCCTGCTCGGCCTCGCGCTCACGCACGCCGTGCGCTTGGTTGACAGGAGTAGTGCGGACATTATGTTTTTCCAACAGTAGGACGCAGCAACCCCAGAGCCACACCCCTAAGCTAGGCAGGGAGGCGACGGGGTGTGACGGAGTCGCCTGCGCATGCGGTGACGCGGCTGCTCTGGCTCGTTCCAGGCTCGGCCTCGCAGGGGGGTGGACAGGGGGGGTCACGACCCCCTCCCACCCCCTGCTCGGCCTCGCGCTAACGCACGCAGTGCGCTTGGTTGACAGGCGCAGTGCGGACATTCTGTTTTTCCAACAATAGGACGCACGCAACCCTAGAGCCACACCGTACCCATAAGATTGACAGGGAGGCGACGGGGTGTGAGGTACTCGCCTGCGCATGCGACGCCGCGTCACGCCGCGGCCCCACCTGCTCCGGCTCGTTCCAGGCTCGGCCTCGCAGGGGGGTGGGGAGGGGGGTCACGACCCCCCTCCCACCCTCCTGCTCGGCCTCGCGGTAACGCACGCAGTGCGCTTGGTTGACAGGCGCGGTGCGGACATTCTGTTTTTCAAATAATAGGACAAACGCAACCCCTGAGCCACACCCCTAAGATGGACAGGGAGGCGACGGGGTGTGACGGACTCGCCTGCGCATGCGGCGACGCGGCTGCTCCGACTCGTTCCAGGCTCGGCCTCGCAGGGGGATCGACAGGGGGGTCACGACCCACCTCCCGCTCCTTGCTCGGCTTCGCGCTAACACAGGAAGTGCGCTTGGTTGACAGGCGCAGTGCGGACATTCTATTTTTCCAACAATAGGACACACGCAACCCCAGAGCCACACCCCTAAGATAGACAGGGAGGCGACGGGGTGTGACGGACTCACCTGCGCATGCGGCGCCGCGGCACGCCGCGTCGCCGCCTGCTCCGGCTGGTTCCAGTCTCGGCCTCGCAGGGGAGGTGGGGAGGGGGGTCACGACCACCCTCCCACCCCCCTGCTCGGCCTCGCGCTAACGCACGCAGTGCGCTTGGTTGACAGGCGCAGTGCGGACATTCTGTTTTTCCAACAATAGGACGCACGCAACCCAGAGCCACACCCCTAAGATAGACAGGGAGGCGACTTGGTGTGACAGACTCGCCTGCGCATGCGGCGCCGCGGCACACCGCGTCGCCGCCTGCTCCGGCTCGTTCCAGGCTCGGCCTCGCGGGGGGGGGGGGGGGGGGGGTTGGGGAGGGGGGTGTCATGACCGGTTTTCCAATAAAACATTTATTGAGAAACCGACCCTTTTATCGGACCAGCATAGAAGAATCATTCTTACTGGTTGACAAATCCTTGATACAGAAATCCAGGAGTACTAAATATTATACAGGGTTGAGCTGAGGCTGCTCAACAATTTATTAGAAGCATGCCGATATAGTACATAAGGACGGATATGACACAAGGGGTATGGTGGCATAACTATTGACTCGTAATAAAAGTGGTGGTGGATATGTCACAGTGAAGTGGGTGACTTGACTCCTAAATCTTACAGCTCATCGAGCGCCGGAGTGGGGCTTGATGACTTTTATTCTGGGTAGCGGAAGCATATAAAATACAAGTGACCAATTCCAGGATCGCACGGGACTGACTGGGACTCCTCTAGGCGTTGGACTCGCTATCGAACTCTTCATCCATAAGATCGCCTTCGTCAACATCTGGCCAAATCAACAAGCCAGGTGAGTACTTTGAAAGTACTCGCAAGACAGTTTGGACATAAGATATAACAAATGCAAACATGATGCACATGAGCATATTAGAAATGCGCACTCAGATAATAAAGTTGCATAGCATGATAAATAAAAAGGAAGTCAGGTGGTAGTCCTCCCGAAATCCCAACAAAATGACTGAAGACCGATCGGGTGTCTGAAGCGACGCCTCGAAAGGTAAAAGTAAATTGACCATGCCGCAGTCGGGTGTCAGGGCGACACCACATAAAGGGCTCATTTTGGAATATAAATGACAGTGCGTGCCACAGTCGGACGTCTAAGCGACATCACATAAAGGGCTTATATCAAAAGTAAATAACAAGGGTGCCACAGTCGGACGTCTGAGCGACATCACATAAAGGGCTTATATCAAAAGTAAATAACAAGAGTGCCACAGTCGGACGTTTGAGCGACATCACATAAAGGGCTTATATCAAAAGTAAATAACAAGAGTGCCACAGTCGGACGTCTGAGCGACATCGCATAAGGGGCTTATATTTCATTATTTGAGTCCAAGTAGCTCACGAATTTAAATCATCTCAGGGGGATACTCATGTACGTAATAATAAACTGGTTAGTCCATCCACAGGAATAACATTCAACCTGGATTACCACTCATGTTTATTCACCGGGGATTTTCACTGAGACTGACACAGAGACTGACGCTGAGACGGACGTTGAGACTGATACTGATACTGACATGTATTGGTTGACCAAGATCCTTGACCATGGACACGGATACTCGGATGATTTTGACTCTGCAGAGTTTGTACTTTTTAACCACAGCCAACGGATTTCTATAGCCACAAAGGACTAGTTCCGTTTACGGTATTTTAGGAGAAACACATCTATCCAGTACACACCCATTCCACATTCCGCTGCCAGGAATCACCCTAGGCAACGTTCAAGAAAAACCATAAGACGGGGAGGCAACAACCTCGCATAGCATGGGATCAAATTTATATCGCGCGCTCTAAGGGGTGCCCCCCTCTCGGTCCCAACCGGAAACACCCATGCCCCCTGACCGGATGACTGGCTTTAATCTAGGGCCATGGAACCCTCATCCCGTCCCCTCTCTTTGGTGTGTACGAGGAAAGTGGTTTGCAACTTACTAAACCGTATTCTTTGCAGAAAACATGTGGTAGCACAAAGGGGACGGACGGTAACGTGGCTTGATCCACATTAACACGGGAGCTTAACGGTTGACATAAGACAGGCATGCTTCAACAGTACCATCTTAACACCTTTCATGTCACCACATGATTATGTTATCACCCATCAAATGATCCCATCAAGTTTCGAAACATATTGGTAGTTGCCTTGCATGCAACATAACACTCACTGATGCTCATATAACATGCCATGAACTAACTATTCAAGCAAACATGCAAAACACTTATCATATCAAAGGTTCAAACGTGCTTGCCTGGTTCGGAGTAGTCAGAGTCCAGCTCGGCGAAGTTCGCGGCTCCGTCACCTTCTCCGGTATCTACGGTATAAAAAGAATGCGTACTAACGTAAATACCAAGTGTGCATAAAAGTTGTTCCAAATAGTTTTCAAATAAATATTATAAAAAACTAGACAAAAAAATAAAACTGACAGAAAAAGAATCAACTAAAAAGCATCATTTGTTTAAAAGTTACTAAGGTTTTAGTCCAAGGACTAATCTGTGATGAAACAGAAAAGACCCAGGGGCTAGTTTGAAAAAGCAGTAAACGTTTCGGTTGGAAATACGCCAGCCCAGAAGGAAAACGCACTTTGCCCGAAGGCGTCTTCAGAAAACGTTTCAAAATAGAAGAGGAGAGGCTGACGGGGGGGTCCCACCCGTCAGGTTCAAACTATGAAACAGAGCTCGCCGCCGCCGAGGCTCGCGGTGGTCACCGGCATCGATCCACGGCGAGGCAGGGGGATCGGAGGGTACCTACGGGTTCACGGTGTCCTTCCGCGTCGGTGGGTGGTGGACTTGGTCGTCGGCGAGCACCACGTCGACGGTGGCCTCAACTCCGGCGGACGGTGGTTCAGGCGAGTTTGATGCTCTCCGACGGGAGCTGCAACCTTCAAATTTGGGTGCGGGTTAGAGAAGTGGTTGCACTAGAAGGCTATTGGCATGGCTTGAGAGGCGGGGGTGCACACACCTGAGCAAATCTTGCCGGATCCCGAAGCGTATCGGGGCGGCCGGAGTCGGGGAAGAAGGCCTCCCCGAGGTCTCCCCAGTGGCTGTGCGTGGCTCTGGTGAGGTGGAGTGATGGTGCCTGGTCGAGATCGAGCTCGGGGCTTCCTTTTATAGCCAATCCGAGGCGGTTGCCGTGAACGTGATTTCTCCGGTGAGGATTATGGTGAGGGAGTGGTCGGACAAGAGGTTTAGAGGGCTGGGCAGCAGCGGATTGGTTCACTGACTCCGTTTCTCAGTTAATCTCGGTCGGACTTGGGTGATACTCCAGCCCTCGACGGAACGGCCTCACAGGATCGTCGGCGACAGTGGGCGTGCTCTGCGCCACTCAGGTCACGGCGACGGTGCTGCAGCGCGTCTAGAGAAGAGGACGGCCACGCGGAGGCTCCTGGTGGTGTGGGCGGTGCTGGACGGCGCCGTCCCTCGCTGCGCCTCTCTGGCAGCCGCAGCGAGTGTTGCTGTCGCCGCTCACGGGAGCGGTGTTCCTCCTGCCAGCTCACCACCGACGCTCGCGCCCGTCCAGGCGACCGTGCAGCGCGGTGGATAAGAAGGAGGAGCAGGGAGCAAGAGGCCAGCGCGAGCACTGGCGAGATGGACGCCGCAGTTCTGAAGAAAACGACACCGATGACTGAAACTGGACACTGAACTCTGAACCTGCACAGAAACAGTGCATGCTACCTGTTCGATGAAATGATTCTGGCATGTGGGAAATATTTCTGGAGCTGATCTTTGGTGGAGAGGTCTCTTGATGCATCTGGAGGCCTCATGATTTTTCTTGGAATTATTGGAGAAGAAAAATAATGAATTTCACCAAAAATGACAAATCTGGTCCAAACTTGCAGTAAGCAAATTTTGAAAATTTTGAACTTTGGACCAGTGGATCTTCATGGATCTTGGTTGAGGGTTCTAAGGACTAGCCAGGGAAACTTGTTTGGCATCAAAACTCAAAGGAATTCTAGTGGTTCCTTTGTAAATCACTAAGGGACAAAATAAAAGACAGAAAAGATTTTTGATTTAAAATAAATAGAAATAAATTCAAGGGGGAGTTTAACTTGCTGGATTTGAAGCTTGACTTGACACAAAGTGGGAAGATGGCTTTTGGGAGGGAGATTTCAACTTACGTCATGGCAAGAGATAATTTTTGAAAGGGGAAGGATCAATCCATAAGTCATAGGGTTATTTTTAAAAGAAAGGATTTCAAAAAAAAACTTTCCCAAAGAAAATAGTTGTGTTCAGTCAACATAAAATGAAAAGCCCTCAAGACCAAAGTAAAAGTTGAGAAAGAAACATAAAATACTTGCCATAAAGGTTTTGAGAAGGAGAGGTTTTTAAAAAAGAAATTATATAACCTCCTTCCCATAAAAAGAAAATTAATAAAACCACATAAAATTTTTGGGGTGTTACAGGGGGTCACGACCCCCCACCCACCCCCTGCTCGGCCTCGCGCTAACGCACGCCGTGCGCTTGGTTGACAGGCGCAGTGCAGACATTCTGTTTTTCCAACAGTAGGACGCACGCAACCCTAGAGCCACACCCCTAAGCTAGACAGGGAGGCGACGGGGTGTGACGGACTCGCCTGCGCATGCGGCGACGCGGCTGCTCCGGCTCGTTCCATGCTCGGCCTCGCTGGAGGTTGGGGAGGGGGGTCACGACACCCCACCCACCCTCCTGCTCGGCCTCGCGCTAACGCATGCAGTGCGCTTGGTTGACAGGCGCAGTACGGACATTCTGTTTTCCATCAATAGGACGCACGCACCCCTAGAGCCACACCCCTAAGATAGACAGGGAGGCGACGGGGTGTGACGGACTCGCCTGCGCATGCGGTGCCGCGGCACGCCGCGTCGCCACCTGCTCCGGCTCGTTTCAGGCTCGGCCTCGGAGGGGGGTGGGGAGGGGGGTCACGACCCCCCACCCCCTGCTCGGCCTCGCGCTAACGCACGTAGTGCGCTTGGTTGACAGGCGCAGTGCGGACATTCTGTTTTTCCAACAATAGGACGCACGCAACACCAGAGCCACACCCCTAAGATAAACAGGGAGGCGATGGGGTGTGACGGACTCGCCTGCGCATGCGGCGCCGCGGCACGCCGCATCGCCGCCTGCTCCGGCTCGTTCCAGGCTCGGCCTCGCACTAGTGCATGCAGTGCGCTTGGTTGATAGGCGCAGTGTGGACATTCTGTTTTTCCAACAATAGGACGCACGCAACCCTAGAGCCACACCCCTAAGATAGACAGGGAGGCGACGGGGTGTGACGGACTCGCCTGCGCATGCGGCGACGCGGCTGCTCCGGCTCGTTCCAGGCTCGGCCTCGCAGGGGGGTGGACAGGGGGGTCACGACCCCGCTCCCACCCCCTGCTCGGCCTCACGCTAACGCATGCAGTGCGCCTGGTTGACAGGCACAGTGCGGACATTCTGTTTTTCGAACAATAGGACGCACGCAACCCCAGAGCCACACATCTAAGATAGACAGGGAGACGACGGGGTGTGACGGACTAGCCTGTGCATGCGGCGCCGCGGCACGCCGCGTCGCCGCCAGCTTCGGCTTGTTCCAGGCTCGGCCTCGCAGAGGAGGTGGGGAGGGGGTCACGACCCCCCTCCCACCCCCCTGCTCGGCCTCGCACTAACGCACGCAGTGTGCTTGGTTGACAGGCGCAGTGCGGACATTCTGTTTTTTCAACAATAGGACGCACGCAACCCAAAGCCACACCCCTAAGATAGACAGGGAAGCGACGGGGTGTGACGGACTCGCCTGCGTATGTGGCGCCATGGCATGCCGCGTTGCCGCCTGCTCCAGCTAGTTCCAGGCTCGGCCTCGCGTGGGGGTGGGGGTGGGGAGGGGGGTTACGACCCCCTCCCACACCCCTGCTCGGCCTCGCGCTTACGGACGCCGTGCGCTTGGTTGACAGGCCTAGTGCGGACATTCTCTTTTTCCAATAGTAGGGCGCACGCAACCCCAGAGCCACACCCCTAAGTTAGACAGGGAGGTGACGGGGTGTGATGGACTCGCCTGTGCATGCGGCGCCACGGCACGCCGCATCGCCGCCTGCTCCGGCTCGTTCCAGGCTCGGCCTCGCAGGGGGTTGGGGAGGGGGGACACGACCCCCCTCCCACCCCCCTGCTCGGCCTCGCGCCAACGCATGCAATGCCCTTGGTTGACAGGCGCAGTGCAGACATTCTGTTTTTCCAACAATAGGACGCACGCAACCCTAGAGCCACACCCCTAAGATAGACAGGGAGGCGATGGGGTGTGACGGACTAGCCTGCGCATGCGGCGACGCGGCTACTCCGGCTCGTTCCAGGATCGGCCTCGCAGGGGGGTGGACAGGGGGGTCACGACCCCCCTCCCACCCCCCTGCTTGGCCTCGCGCTAACGCATGTAGTGCGGTTGGTAGACAGGCGCAGTGCGGACATTCTGTTTTTCCAACAATAGGACGCACGCAACCCCAGAGCCACACCCCTAAGATAGACAGGGAGGCGACGGGGTGTGACGGACTCGCCTGCGCATGCGGGGCCGTGGCACGCCGCGTCACCACCTGCTCCGGCTCGTTCCAGGCCCAGCCTCGCAGGGGGGTGGGGAGGGGGGTCACGACCCCCCTCCCACCCACCTGCTCGGCCTCGCGCTAATGCGCGCAGTGCGCTTGGTTGACAGGCGCAGTGCGGACATTCTGTTTTTCCAACAATAGGACGCACGCAACCCCAGAGCCACAGCCCTAATATAGACAGGGAGGCGACGGGGTGTGACGGACTCGCCTGCGCATGTGGCGCCGCGGCATGCCGCGTCCCCACCTCCTCCGGCTCGTTCCAGGCTCGGCCTCGCAGGGGGGTGGAGAGGGGGTCATGACCCCCCCTCCCACCCCCTGCTCAACCTCGCGCTAACGCACGCAGTGCGCTTGGTGGACAGGCGCAGTGCGGACATTCCATTTTTCCAACAAAAGGACGCACGCAACCCCAGAGCCACACCCCTAAGATAGACAGGGAGGCGACGGGGTGTGAAGGACTCGCCTGCGCATGCGGCGCCGCGGCACGCCGCTTCGCCGCCTGCTCCAGCTCGTTCCATGCTCGGCCTCGCAGGAGGGTGGGGAGGGGGGTCACGACCCCCCTCCCACCGCCCTGCTCGGCCTCGCGCTAACGCATGCAATGCGCTTGGTTGACAGGCGCAGTACGGACGTTCTGTTTTCCATCAATAGGACGCACGCAACCCCAGAGCCACACCCCTAAGATAGACAGGGAGGCGACGGGGTGTGACTGACTCGCCTGCGCATGCGGCGCTGCAGCACGCCGCGTCGCCACCAGCTCCGGCTCGTTCTAGGCTCGGCCTCGCAGGGGGGTCGGGAGGGGGGGTCACGACCCCCCCACCCCCTGCTCGGCCTCGCGATAATGCACGCAGTACGCTTGGTTCACAGGCGCAGTGCGGACATTCTGT
The DNA here is from genome assembly GCF_018294505.1 of Triticum aestivum. Lineage (NCBI taxonomy): Eukaryota > Viridiplantae > Streptophyta > Magnoliopsida > Poales > Poaceae > Triticum > Triticum aestivum. The sequence continues at coordinate 150,619,798 of NC_057814.1, read as the reverse complement.
TTTTCCAACAATAGGACGCACGCAACCCCAGAGCCACACCCCTAAGATAAACAGGGAGGCGATGGGGTGTGACGGACTCGCCTGCGCATGCGGCCCCGCGGCACGCCGCGTCGCCACCTGCTCCGGCTCGTTCCAGGCTCGGCCTCGCGCTAACGCACGCAGTGCGCTTGGTTGACAGGCACAGTGCGGATTTTCTGTTTTTCAATAATAGGACGCACACAACCCCAGAGCCACACCCCTAAGATAGACAGGGAGGCGACGGGGTGTGAAGGACTCGCCTGCGCATGCGGTGACGCGGCTACTCCGGCTCGTTCCAGGCTCGGCCTCGCAGGGGGGTGGACAGGGGGGTCACGACCCACCTCCCACCCCCCTGCTCGGCCTCGCGCTAACGCATGCAGTGCGCTTGGTTGACAGGCGCAGTGCGGACATTCTGTTTTTCCAACAATAGGACGCACGCAACCCCAGAGCCACACCCCTAATATAGACGGGGAGGCGACGGGGTGTGACGGACTCGCCTGCGCATGTGGCGCCGCGGCATGCCGCGTCCCCACCTGCTCCGGCTGGTTCCAGGCTCGGCCTCGCAGGGGGTGGAGAGGGGGGTCAGGACCCCCCCTCCCACCCCCTGCTCGACCTCGCGCTAACGCACACAGTGCGCTTGGTGGACAGGCGCAGTGCGGACATTCTGTTTTTCAACAAAAGGATGCACGCAACCCCAGAGCCACAACCCTAAGATAGACAGGGAGCCGACGGGGTGTGAAGGACTCGCCTGCGCATGCGGCGCCGTGGCACGCCGCGTCGCCGCCTGCTCCGGCTCGTTCCATGCTCGGCCTCGCAGGAGGGTGGGGAGGGGGGTCACGACCCCCCTCCCACCCCCCTGCTCGGCCTCGCGCTAACGCACGCAATGCGCTTGGTTGACAGGCGCAGTATGGACGTTCTGTTTTCCATCAATAGGACGCACGCAACCCCAGAGCCACACCCCTAAGATAGACAGGGAGGCGACTGGGTGTGACGGACTCGCCTGCGCATGCGGCGCTGCGGCACGCTGCGTCGCCACCAGCTCCGGCTCGTTCCAAGCTCGGCCGCGCAGGGGGGTCGGGAGGGGGGGTCACGACCCCCCCACCCCCTGCTCGGCCTCGCGCTAATGCACGCAGTACGCTTGGTTCACAGGCGCAGTGCGGACATTCTGTTTTTCCAACAATAGGACGCACGCAACCCCAGAGCCACACCCCTAAGATAAATAGGGAGGCGATGGCGTGTGACGGACTCGCCTGCGCATGCGGCCCCGCGGCATGCCGCGTTGCCGCCTGCTCCGGCTCTTTCCAGGCTCGGCCTCGCGCTAACGCACGCAGTGCGCTTGGTTGACAGGCGCAGTGCGGACATTCTGTTTTTCAATAATAGGACGCACGCAACCACAGAGCCACACCCCTAAGATAGACAGGGAGGCGACGGGGTGTGACGGACTCGCCTGCGCATGCGGTGACGCAGCTACTCCGGCTCGTTCCAGGCTCGGCCTCACAGGGGGGTGGACAGGGGGGTCACGACCCACCTCCCACCCCCTGCTCGGCCTCGCTCTAACGCATGCAGTGCGCTTGGTTGACAGGCGCAGTGCGGACATTCTGTTTTTCCAATAATAGGACGCACGCAACCCCAGAGCCACACCCCTAAGATAGACAGGGAGGCGACGGGTGTGACGGACTCGCCTGCGCATGCGGCGCCGCGGCACGCCGCGTCCCCACCTGCTCTGGCTCGTTCCAGTCTCGGCCTCGCAGGGGAGGTGGGGAGGGGGTCACGACCCCCCTCCCAACCCCCTGCTCGGCCTCGCGCTAACGCACGCAGTGCGCTTGGTTGACAGGCGCAGTGCGGACATTCTGTTTTTCCAACAATAGGACGCACGCAACCCCAGAGCCACACCCCTAAGATAGAAAGGGAGGCGACGGGGTGTGACGGACTCGCCTGCGCATGCGGCGCCGCGGCACGCTGCATCGCCGCCTGCTCCGGCTCGTTCCAGGCTCGGCCTCGCAGCGGGGGTGGGGAGGGGGGTCACGACCCCCCTCCCACCCCCCTGCCCGGCCTCGCGCTAACGCACACAGTACTTTAAGTACAGGGAATACAAAGAGCAAATACGAATCTATAGTCAACCAAAAAATGCACCCCCAACCCCTCCCCATAACTTACAATACGAACAAATAAAAAATAACCAATTGAAGGACATAAAAGCAGTGCACTTGGTTAGGCAAAAGCAGTGCACTTGGATAGGCAAAGCAGTGCACTTAGTTAGGCAAAGCAGTGCAATATCATAAAGCAACGCACTTCACTTGGTTATGCAAAGCAGTGCAGTATCATAAAGCAACGCAGTTCTAGGATACACCCATGAATGCAGGGTCTCCGGCAAAAAGTGCAGCAAAAAAACAGGTGCAGCACAAAGTTGTAGACAAATGCAGTGCTTTTTGTTGGACGAAGAAGTTCGGTATCACATGCAATGCAGTTGATGGGACACATAAGATACATATAAGCGTGACAAAATGCAAGTTTACACAGAAGGTGTAAGTCAACAAAACTAAAAATATACACATATATATACTGTATGAATTATTTATATAAAATACACATACAGATACAAATTCGTCCATAAAACACTGCTGCAAACGTCTTTTCATACATTATATACCTTAGACACCACACAGTACACAGCATGAACCCTAGTTATTGTCCAAACACAGGGTTTTTACCAAGTAGATTGTTACTGCGTCTGCGACTGCGTCTGCGATTGCGACAGGGAAGTAAGGCCGAGGTCCGCAATCAGTTCTCGTGGCTCAAGCGGCATCTCTTCATAACACAACATGTTCGAAGAATTGAACAGCAGCTGGAAGATGTACTCCGCCTTCCAATCTTCAACAGCAGGCTGAGAAAGAAAATTAAAAAAAATGCAGACAGTGATTAAATAAAAGGTTGTCAGAAAGAACAAAAAGTGAAAAGGTAAAATAATAAAAAAGTAACAAGAAAAAGAAGAAAACAGAGAAGGTGTTACGTCGGTTTTGATAATTTTCTCAACTAGACGTTGGGCGTCATACAACTGCGTCACCCTTAGAACATAGATTCCGCACTCGTTTGCTCCCTGCGCCGGCATGACCAGATAAGAGGGCTTCTCTGCCAATTTAATCCAGTGTGGGTGGTTCTTAGATTTATACATTTTTTCACCATAAGTCGCCTTCAGCAACTAAGTCATCCTCCTCATCTTGCAAAAAAAGGAAGCACAATGTAAAAATAACACACACCACATATCAAATTACGATTCAGATGAACAAAAAAAATACAAAAGTTGTTCTCAACGTCTAGACAGCCCCTCTTTTAAATGCATGTGAGGTCATTTCCTTTTCTCTCCTTTTTTACAAGGATTATGGGGGGTCTGAGAAAAATGCAGTTCTGTCATGCGTATGTTGTAGTGCACTATATAAACAAGTGTGGTCCTATGTGTGCTAACATTGCATGTGCAGTTTATAAAAAAATGCTGTAGGAGAAACACAAAAAAGCTTTGCACTTGGCAAGAAAAAATGACATACCACTTCGGTGCAATCTTAGTGGTAATCACTCCTGCGCCACTTTGTCGTGACATAAGCATGGCCAGTGTACTTCCTAGTGTCATGGATATCAAATGTCTGGCGATGCTGGTTCATCGTGTATAAGGAATAATGACCATCCTTGGAGCGCGGGATCATAATCTGTTCACATAAAAAAACAAAAAATGGAATGAAAACTTATTTCGACACGTAGCACTAGAACCACTGTTCCAAAAATTAACTATAAAAAGAAATGCAACAAACTAGAAAAATAAACGACGGGAAACAATGGACTTACCAGTTTTGCATCCAACAGGTTTATGTCGTCACTCACAAAAACCTTGAACTGGTTAACTGCATCTTGTAAAACAAACGTCCTATGCACAACTGGCAACACAGGGTTTCCTTCATCATCTCTCGTCACAAATGTTTCCATCTGAAGAACATACTGCAAAGAAAAAAGAACAAATAAAGGACATGAAAAAAAGAATAAACAATGCATGCAGGCATCGACATAAAAAACCAGTACAGTAGAAAAAAATGGCAGCACACATTTACCGTGATAAATAAGGGTGAAACTAGCACACATTCACCAGAATGATAAACTAAACCCATTTCAGGGTCTTGCTTCCAGTACTTGATGACAAAATCCATGAGATACGAATCCATTAAAGCTCCTTTGCCAAATGTATTATAGATATAGTCAACAGTGTAAGTATCAAGATCACCAAAAGGATTGTTCACCATAAAGAACGCATTCCTGCAGTAAACATACAGAGATGGGATCAATAAAATTAAAATTAGAAACAAAACACACAAAAATGATCAAGGGCACACACATAAAATTTACTCGTGGTATTTGGTTACAAATTCTTTGCTGTGAACAAGATCCTTTATTTTCCTCGCCTCATCAATATATTTGAACCTCGGAGGCTTCAATTTCTCTATAGAGCATCTCAACTTAAAAGCCCTCTCGCCTGCCCTCTTGTTCGAAAAAACTTCAACGTCATCCACAGGAGGACGATTAATTGCTGCACTCCGAGTCCTCGTGACGCGAGGACACGGCGCAACAAAATCATCATCATCAACATCAAATACATCGCGTGGAGAGCTAGGTCGAGAAACACTTCCACCATCAGGTCCAGATGCCACAGCTGTGTTCAAACCATCTCCAGCCAAAGAACCCGAATTATCTTGAGAGATTTCAATGGCGCAATCCTCCATAACCACATCAGAACCCTGGGACTCGAACAGTGACGTACAGCCTTCATGAAGCCCCCCATCAAAACCTAAAACCCTGTAGAAAAAACATGGAAACACTCAGCACAAAAATACAAAACCAAAAAACATGTAATACATCTCATTAAAATAAAAAATGCAGTTCACTAAAGAATAGAATGCAGCACAATTGTCTACAGCAATGCAGTCCACTTGTCTACAGCAATGCAGAATAAAAAAATGTATACAACAATGCAGCCCACTTGTAAAGAATAATGCAGCTAACTTGCCCAAAAAATAAAATGCATCTCATTAACACAACAAATAAATATACACATACATTCTAAATCACGAACGTAACTAAACAAACTATTAAAAAAAGCCCGTAAGAACCGGAAGCAAGCAGTAGACAAAAAATATATAAAGGAAGGATAAAGAAGTTCACTAAAACAACCATTATCTGCAAAAATTAAAAGTGATGTTAAATCAAGGGAACACTTTCTCGATGTGAGCCAACTATAGAGCATGGCCTTTCTGATGTAGCCAATGCGCTCCACCCCAAACTGAGCTACTCGAACACCATCCCAAGTCTGCAGGAATTGAAACATAAAGAATCCACAATCATGCCTGCAATAAAAGAATAAAAAACATCAGTTTCACAAAATGAAAATTAAAAAAAAACTTGAGCAGTATGGTGAAGAGGGGCGGTACGGAACACATCCATTAGGCTGCATTGGGACAATGACATGTTTCAACACAAATCCATCAAGTGTAGGAGGATTTAGCGGCTCATCAGAACTTGAGCTTCCTTCTTTCCATGCACGCTTGATATTTTTAACCATCCTCCTAAAAATCCTGATCGCATCAGGGCTGCCAGGTTTATTGAGCGAGTGAAGAAATTCAAACCGCCTTTCTTTCACATTTAATGCAACTACACAATAATGACCAACACCATCACTTGTATCTGGCGGATCAAAAGGTGCAAAAAGGACCTGTTCAAGGCACGAGAAAATAAATAAAATTATAATAAGAAGAAGAAATAGAACACTATAAAAACAAACACGCAAAATATAGTTTTCGACACATAAAAACATTACTCACCATATCCTTTTTATCAACACGCTCCTCGGCTTTTGAAGAGAACATCATTTTAACACTCCTACCTACAGTACCACCATTCAGAATATTTGTCTGCCAATACAAAACCCAAAATCAAATAGTGCTCAAGAAAACATGTCGTCGCACGAAATCAAAAAAGAAAATAAAACAAAATAAAACAAAAATTTCCGCATTCTTACACAAATATGGTACGGGACAACCATTGTCGGAGATCCCTTAAACTTATCTACCAGCAAAGAAACCCCAATATCTACAAGTCTTATAGTGAGCATCCCTTTATCCCAAAAGGATTGACCAACTTCGCCAATGGTAATATCACCCATCTCAGTTTTAAAAGCAATCATGTCCCTGAATTTTTCATGAAAAACTGAAACATAAGATACTAAAAAAATAACAACAAAGAAAATGGGCTAAAAACCCAAATTAGAAAATACATATGAACAAAACAATTTCTAAAAATCCATACTTCTTCTTGTCCTTCCGAACCCTCGTAACAGTAGTGTACAACTCATTGTATCTTTTCAGAAGAGCTGGATCAATGCTCGACGGTGTCACAACAGGAAGTTCGTCATCTGTAATAAAAAGATGTTCACTTATCCAAAATAATGAAGTTCAAATATTAAGATAAGGAAATTCTGCTAGCTATTTTGAAAATCATAAACAAAAGATCAAGTTTCACTTATCATTAAACATCTAATACAGATACCATAGTAATTAAACAAAATGAAATGAGAAAAACTTCAACTACACAGTTCGAAACAAAACTCTTGCCTTCGGTGTCAGAGTCTTCATGTTGTTGTTCTTCAGAGCTGACAAAAACATTTTCTTGGATAGGTTGTGACGAATCCACCACAACCTCACTGGACTGCCCTTCTGCAGCAACATCAACATTCTCTGGATTTACAACATTCTGGTCAACCGCAACATACTTAGATACTTCAGCTACATGAGGCTCCACTCTCGATACTTCAGGAACATCGTTGGCCGCCAGACAAACAGGGGAAGCAACAACACTAACAGCAGGGACGACATTCTCCAGCGGCTTTTCAATGCCAAAATCAGAATCTTCATGCCGACTGGGGGAAAGAGCATCATGGGATTCTTCAGCTATAGAAGGGTCTGCACAGTCCACAGCTACCGATGCAGAAGCACTAACACTGCCACCACCATCAACAGCACAACCGCCCTGATTCAGATCAATGTGAACTTCCACGTTTTCTTCTCCAGGCTGTGGAAAGATTAAAAAACACACAATAACACAAAAATGAGCGTGGGGATAATTAACACAACAACAACTGCAACCCACGTGTATCAAAACAACTACAACTTCAACCAACATATACGTAAAAAAGAACTGCAGTTCCCTTTGTCAAACACTGCAGTTCAGTTATGTTAAATACTGAAGCTTACTTATGTAAAACATTATGGACCACGCATGCAAAATGGAATGGAGTTCACTTCTGTCAAAGACTGAAGCTCACACATGTAAAACTACTGCAGCTAACATATGTAAATGAAAATGCATATGAGTGAACATAACACCGTACATCAAGTTTACAACAACAACAACAACAACAAAAAATTAGATTACAACACACTAACAGAACAAGTAATACAAATATACCTTATCAGCTTCAACATCCGGAGGGGACGATGCATCAGCCAAGACCTCATCCTTCCCAGAGCCATCCTAGGTCTCTTTGTGCACATCACAAGCAGCATCAGCAGTCTACAGGCATAGAACAAACCAAAAACGAAAATAAGATGGTAACGACCAAAAAAGAAAAAAAACTTCAAATATGCATCAGCAGTACACACTTTACAACCGTGAAGTACACAAAAAATACAATAAAAATGGAAAGCAACAAATGCAAGTTTAAGAAGAGGGACGCATGGCAGAATAGACATGGCAGAAGTACTTGTACCTGACCAATTCCATCGTCCCTAGTTCCATGGACACCAGAAGATTCCACTCCAGCCTATCATAAAAAACAAAAATAGTGAGGAGCAGTCCACATAATACACAAAAGAGGTTCAAAGCGACAAAAAACCTAGAACATACATTATCAGCGCCAACGCCAACGTCCCGACGGTTCATTTCATCCAAAATATGCCCAGCATCCTTCTCATACCGACCGCATTTTTCCTCTTGTGAATGTCTCAATTGAGCATACAAAGACCGAACATTCGTCACTGCAATCTTCAGGCTTTCAATCACGCCACAATAAAAATTGTGAGCAGCAACAATATCTTCATCTGGTGGGGCATGGCCAACAGGGAAAAAACCAGCAACTGTCCTCAACCTGTCACCAGAGGTTGGCAAATCTTCAGTCAACTTCAAAACCATCAGAAGAAGCTCATCAATCTCCTCGTGTTTTTTGCCGCCAACAAATGTCTGTTCAGAAGAGCTTCTATTATCAAACATCTGTCGACCATGAAACCACGAGTACGCGGCACCTCATCATCACAGGTAGGAAGCTGGCTACATATAGGCTCATAAAACCTAGCATGAGTGCTAGGTCCCGCATCAGAGCTGCCGCATACAACTGCAACAGGACGGTTGTACACAATATCACCTGACGCCTTCCACTGCAAAAAAAAGACAAGAGGCAAACAGAAGTACACATGTGAGTACTAGAAAAGTTTAGATTTATAATGGCTACACCTTCAAAAAAACTGATATTAAAAACTGAGATGCACTAACGGGCAGCTTCCCAAATTTGTAAGTTTCCAAGTAAATCTTTCCCTTCACAAGGACATCCTCATTGTATAACTTCATCAGGTCCTTGGTCGTCAGGTATGACGCACGTGGTGTCAACGTGTGCATGACTGAAAATTTGCGAAGCTTCAAGCAGTCAAGATACATAATCAGGGGGACAATGGCACAACCCTCTGCACAATTCTGCTTGCTGCCTTCTGTTTGCCACCTCACCACAGCTGCCTGCAACTCATCAACAACAAGCTGGCAAAAGTCCATCTGAGCCATAGCCGCATAATCCATGTTCTCTACCGTTGCAGCAACTCTACCCAAATGAACTGCAGGCCCGGGACACAGCCAATTCTGGTAGGGTATCAGGAAGAACACCTTCACAGCAATGTCAATAGTCACATGATCATCTTCCTCCACCAACACCTTCAACTTCTCAAGCAAGTCCTTGACACCTATACTTTTTGAACGGTCAAAGCCAAGCTCATCCTTGAGGGCACTCAACGAGTCATCATGGCCGCTGGCAGCAGGCATGGGTGCAGTGTGACGTCCCATGGGTAAATCAAAAATGTGATGAACTGCATCACGATTGATTCTAATAAGAACCCTGCCATTCCCAAAGTCCATTATCATGGTGGCAGGGTCAATCACTCCCATCAGATAGCACATAAGAATGCGCGACACATTTTTCTTTACTGTCAATTCAAAGACAACATCAAATCCAGCATCTCGAACATGACTACAGTGTGCCTCTTTCAACAAGGCAGCAGCCTTGCAAACAGTGGGAAGCGATAAACGTACGGTCTTGTTAAATCGAGAATCATATCCCTCAGCATCATCTTCAGCTGCATTGCTCTTACTAGACTTCGTCCTCTGTGTAAAGGAAAATGCAATCCACATTAGAAGACTAGCCATAAAAAAGAGACAGAGAAAACACAGATAGAATAACAATGAAGGAAACAAATGCAGTCCACTTCAACAAACCTTTGGAACAACATCCACCTCCTCGCCAGAGTCACCACAAACATCTTCATCGACATCATCACGGGCACGCTTGGGTAGACTCTTAGATGAACCATAGTCTTTGCGTCTACCACTATGAACATCCCTCACAAAATCAGCAAGCACGAAGTCGTCATCATCAAAGTTGGGACCTTTAGTGACATGTAGTCGCTGACACTGAGGATCATCCTTTCCACCAGCTTCAGCAGTTCTCTTGCCAAGATTCTTGTTCATGCCAGCAACACGTGGAACTCCGTCGAGGTGTACCACCTTCCTCAGCAACAGTACTCAGCCTCTTCTTCTACAAGGAAGGCTTCTTCACCTTGGCAAATTTGGCACCCTTGGCACCATCTGCAGCTCTCATCTGCTTCTCCTTCTCCGCAAACTCTTTTGAGTCACTTTCAAACCTCAACTTCTTCTTGCTTTGCTTCAACTCATATTCACGAAGCTGTTCCGAGACCATCCAATCCTGTGTAACTTCCTCTGTACCATCAAAAGACTGTGACTGTGTCTCAGACAAAACGGGACGTCTCTGGTCAAAGCTCACACCAACATTACCCACTGGAAAATAATGGTCAATCAATTGAGTAACCTCCTCAAACCCAGGCACCCCAGCATGGAAAACAGACACTGCGCCAAAATGAAGTTTGACTATGGTCGTTAAAAAGTGCACAAAAAGAATAAATGCAATACACTTAGACATAGAAAATGCAGTGCTCCAACCATAAGCTAAAAATAAAAATTAATGCGTTGCACAAAAAACTTGAATAAAACAACAATGCAGTTCACACATACATATAGTGGAGTTCACATATACAAAATAAATACAGTGCTGCATACACTAACTACATGTTTCTTCCCAACAAAATGCCAGACTAGATACAGCAAGGCAACACCAATTGGTACAACATCAAAGTAACCAGCATACACAAAATAAACAAATTAATCACATACCAGAAGGAGGGGCCACACTTATGGGAGAAGTTTCAATCGGCGAATTCAATTGATGTCCTCCCTCCACACCATGATCCTTACCACCAGGACAACAAGAGCCAATTGGTGTATCATTATGAGAACCACAATCACCTACTTGATTCAAAAAGAACTAGAAACAGAAATTACAAAACATCACGTGACAAAATAATGCAAACGAACGCTGACAACTAACAGAGCATAAACCAATATGCAGGATGATTTAGGAAACTAGATAAACATCAAACAAAATAAACAAAAGCCTAAATAAGCACTCCACATACCCTGAACTCCTCCTCCCACTCTGCTCGGCGAAGACATGGCGTTTGCCTGCAGCACAACGACAAAGTGACAGATATAAGCAACAAAATCGACGAAAATCTCACGAAACCCTAGATCCACCTTGCTACACACGAGTATCGACTCCAAAATCGAGATAATATCTGCTGCCTACGGAAAAATTACAGAAGCAAAAACAGCAACAGCAACTACGAGAATAACAAAACAAGACGAGGGGACGATCAAGACCAAGAACAAGCGGAACGTACCACAAAAAAGGTGTGGCGTCGGCGCCGGCGGCGACGGCGGGGAGGGGGAGGGTGCGGCGACGGGAACGGACAGGAAAGGTCTGCGGGAACGCGGCGGCAAGGGCTCACGGAGCAGACGACGATGCGGAATGCAAGAATAAGAACCTCTTGAGGGCGGCGGTTCCTCGGGCGACGACGGTTGCTGAGGGCGACGGCGGTTTTGCTCGAGGAAGGATGTCACGACCGGTTTTTCAATAATATAATTATTGAGAGACCAATCCCTTTTACGGACCAGTAAGGAAGAATTCCTTCTCACTGGTAGACAATTTCATGGTCACAGAAGAAAGATACCAGGAGTACTGAATACAATACAAGGTTGAGCAGAAACTGCCCAACAATTTATTACATGCACGCCGCTAAAAACAAGACGGCGGATAGGGTGGCAAACTACTAACTCACGATAATGACAGTGGTAGAAATATCACCGTGAAGCGAGTGATATGACTCCAGAAGACTAGAGCTCTTCGAGCGTCGGAGTGAGGCTCGAGGAGACTTATTGCGGGTGGCGGAAGCGTATATAATACAAGTGACCAATATCCGGGATCGCGCAGGACTGACTGGGACTCCTCTAGGCGTCGGACGCGCTATCAAACTCTTCATCCAAGAGATCGCCTTCGTCAACATCTGGCCAAATCAACAAGCCAGGTGAGTACTATGAAAATACTCGCAAGACAGTTCGGACAAAAGATATAACAAATGCAAACATGAAGCATGAGAGCAATATAACCAGTGCGATCAGACATAGAGATAATAAAATGCTGGGTGCCAAGCGAGGGTCTGAATGACTCCTCGAGCGGAAACTGCAGAGTAGTAATACTGGTGCCAGACGAGTGTCTGAAAGACTCCTCGAGAGGAAACTGTGAATAGTAATACTGGTGCCAAACGAGTGTCTAAAAGACTCCTCGAGAGGAAACTGCGAATAGTAATACTGGTGCCAAACGAGTGTCTGAAAGACTCCTCGAGAGGAAAATGCAGAATAATAATACTGGAGCCAAACGAGTGTCTGAAAGACTCCTCGAGAGGAAAATGCAGAATAATCATACTGGTGCCAAACGAGTGTCTGAATGACTCCTCGAGAGGAAAATGCAGAATAATAATGCCACAGTCGGGCGTTGGGGCGACACCACATAAAGGGCTTATAACAGAGGATAAAGGACGAACATGCCACAGTCGGACGTCTGAGCGACATCACATAAAGGGCTTATATTGTAGCTCAAAAATACAATAGTTCGGGAACATAAATTATCACAAGTACGAGACAAATATAAAGATTAGTCCATCCACAGGAATAATTATTAAACTGGATTTACCACTTGAGTTTGGTCACCGGGGACAGGTTTTCCCACGCGGATAGATATGGGTATACTTATTTCACTACTTGATCATGGATATGATAACTTGCAAGGAATTGACTCTGCAGAGTTTGTACTTTAACCACAGCCAACGGATTTCAGTAGTCACAGGGACTAGTTCCGTTTACGGTGTTTTAGAAGAAACATGTCTAACCAGTACACACCCAATTCAACCATCCGAAGCCAGGGATCACCCTCAGCAATGTTCAAGAAAATCCTTGAGACGGGGAGGCTACAACCTCGCGTAGCATGGGATCAAATTTCTATACGCGCGCTCTAAGGGGGTGCCCCCCTCTCGGTCCCAACCGGAAACACCCATGCCCCCTGACCGGATGACTGGCTTTAATCCTGGGCCAAGGTACCATCATCCCGGCCTCTCTGTTTGGTGTGTACACGGAAAGAGGTTACCAACTTACTAGACCGCATCCTGGCAAATGAAACATGTGGTAGCACGGAAGGGGGAAAGAACGATAACGTGACTCCGTCCACGTTAACGTCGGAGAAAGTCGGATGGCGCAAGGCTGGTATGCTACAACATTACCACCTTGCTGCCCTTCATGTCACCACATGGTTAGGCCATCTCTTATCAGAGATCATCGCAACATTGGAACATGCGGGTAGTTGCCTTACAAGCAACGAGGTGTTTACCGACACTCATATGCCACGCACAAACTTTCAAGCAAACACGCAAACACTTATCATATCAAATGTTCAAACATGCTTGCCTGGTTCAGAGAAGTCGGAGTCTAGCTCGGCGAAGTTCGCGGCTCCGTCACCTCTTCCGGAACCTACGGCAATAACGAAAACGGGCACTAACGTGAAGACCAACGCGTGCACAGAAACTTCTCCAAAAAATTGCGCCAAAAATCTCATAAAAAACTAGACAAAATTTTAAGAATGTCAGAAATAGAATCACTCAAAAATCCCTTTTTATTAAAAATTTATAAAGGTTTCTGTCCAGGGACTTATCTGTAATGAAACAGAAAAGTTCCAGGGTTTAAACTGAGAAAACAGAAAGCGGTTTGTTTGGAAATGCGCAAGCTCAAGAGGGAAAACGTATTTCCCGAAGGCGCCAACAGAAAACGGTTTGAGGGAGAATAGAACAGAGGCTGACATGCGGGGTCCACATGTCAGGTTTGAAAAGCTCGCCGGCGCCCGAAGACTGCGGTGGACGCCGGCGTCGAACCACGGCGAGTTAGGAGGATCGGAGGGTACCAAGAGGTTCAGCGTCTTCTTCCGCGTCGGTGGGTGGTGGACTTGACCAACGGGGAGCACCACGTCGACGGCGACACTTTCTCCGGCGGGCGGCGGCTCGGGTGAGGGTGGAGAACTCCGGTGGATGGCTGCAAACTTCGAATTGAAGCGCGGGTCAGAAAGAGGGATGCATGGTGAAGCTATTGGCAAGAGAAGGGAGGCGGAGGTGCACACACGGGGGCGAATCGAGCTGGATCCCGTGGCGGGTCGCGGCGGCCGGAGTCGAGGAAGGAGACCCCCTCGGGGCTCTTTCAGTGGCTAGGCGTGCTCTAGGTGGGGTGCAGGGATGGTGTGTGCTCGAGTTAAAGCTCGAGGCCTCTATTTATAGGCGGATCGACGGGGTGGCCGTGAACGGAGAATCTCCGGCGAGCGATTACGGCGATGCAGTGGATTGGCAGGAGGTTTCAGTGGCCAGGCAGCATCAGTGGAGGTTACTGGTGTCATTCCACAGCTAAACGGAGTTGGTCTTGGCGTAATGGCGTCGGTCCACGGTGAGATGGCCGCACGGGCACGGCGGCGGCAGAGAGCGCGCTCCGCGCCCTGCGGTTCACGACGAAGATGGCAGCGCGTTCGGGGGAGTGGACGGACACGCGGCGAGCTCCGGTGGTTTGGCCGGCGCTGGGTGGCGCCGTCGGCGCCGTGCCTCCCGCTGGCGGCCGCAAAGCAGCCGCTGGCGTCGGTCACGGGGCGGCGCACCTTCTGCTGCTCGTCGCCGACGTCCGCAAGGTGCCAGGCGTTCGTGCGGTGCAGGAACAAGGGGGAGGGGACGAGGAGCAAGGCGACACAGTGGCACTGGCGAGATCGACAACCATCTCTGAAGAAAACGACAGTGCACTGCAGTGTTCTCTGAACTTAACTGAACTTTGACATTGACAATGCACTGCAGGTGTTCGACAGAAAGATTTGGCAATGAGATAAATTTTTCTGGAGCTGGCACTTGGTGAGGTGACCACTAAATGCACCCAGAGGCTGCCTGATTTTACTTGGAATTTTTTGAAAAGGATTTGAATGAATTTCACGTAATTTGACAAATCTGGTCCAAACTTGCAGCAAGTGTAGTTTGAAAATTTTGAACTGAAGACCAGTGGATCTTCCTGGATCTGGGTTGAGGGTTCAAAGGACTAGGAGGGGAAAAAGGTTTGGGGGCAAAAATCAAGACAGAAAATGGAGTTCCTTTGTAAATCACCAATGGCTAGAATAGAAGACAGAAATTTGTTTGAATGAGATTTAAATGGAAAATAAACATAGGGGAGGTTCAACTTGCTGGATTAGATGCCAAACATGATCCAAAGATGAGGGGAGGGTTAGGAGGGAAAATTTGCACTAAGGCCATGGCAAGAGGGAATTGTTGAAAGTGGTAAGGATTATTCCAAAAGCCATAGTGCAAATTTCAAAGAGATTTTCAAATGGCATTTTTCCAAGTGAAAAGTATTTTGTCTTGAGTCCAAAAGAAAAGCAAGAACCTCCAAGACCAAAAATAGATCTTCGGTGAATCCAAATAAAACTTTTTCCATAAAAAAGAAAATATTTGAAAGGGAGAGTTCTTTTGAAGAAAATTTTAAATCACCTCCCTCAAGTCAAAAAAATATCTTTTGAAAAATCCAATTAAAAACTTGGGTGTCACAACACCTACCCCCTTAGGAAAAATCTCGTCCTCGAGATTTCTGCTGATCCTCAAATAGTATGGATACTCTGCCCGGAGAAAATCTTCCCTTTCCCATGTAGCTTCATCCTCAGTGTGGTTGCTCCACTGAACCCTGAAAAATTTCGTCGTTTTCTGACGGGTCCTCCGTTCAGACTCTTCTAAAATCTTTACTGGCCTTTCTCTGTAGGTGAGGTCTGGTTGCACATCAATGCTCTCATGGGGTACCTGCTTCTCTGGGTTACTCACTCATTTTCTCAATTGTGAGACGTGGAATACGTCATGGACGTCTGACAGTTCCTTGGGCAAGTCTAGTTGGTAGGCTACCGTGCCTCTTCGTGCCTTTACACAAAATGGCCCAATAAATCTTGGGGCTAGCTTCCCTTTAATTTTGAACCGTTGCAGACCCCTCATAGGAGATACTCGGAGGTATACGGAATCACCGGGTTCAAAGCTGACCTCACGATGCTTCTGATCATTGTAGCTCTTTTGTCGGCTCTGTGTTGTCTTGAGTCTGTCCCTGATTTGTTTAACTTTCTCCTTGGCCTCTTTAAGCATGTCCAGGCCGAAGATACGGCTGTCACCTGTTTCTGACCAATTCAGTGGGGTACGACACCTTCGTCCGTACAATGCTTCAAAGGGTGCCATTTGCAAGCTGGCTTGGTAACTGTTGTTGTAAGCAAATTCAGCATACGGCAAACTCTCTTCCCAACTGGATCCATAGGTGAGCACACAGGCTCTTAGCATATCCTCTAGGATTTGGTTTACACGTTCCGTTTGTCCATCAGTCTAAGGGTGGTACGCTGTACTGAAAGCTAGTTGCGTGCCCAGAGCTTGTTGTAGGTGATCCCAAAATTTGGAGACGAATTGAGTGCCTCGGTCTGATATTATAGTCTTTGGGACTCCGTGTAAGCAAACTATACGGGAGAGGTAAAGTTTGGCCAGTCTTTGTGTGGAGTAGGTAGTCTTCACGGGAATGAAATGAGCAACCTTGGTTAGTCGGTCTGTGATGACCCATATGGCGTCATTCCCGCGTTGTGATCGGGGTAATCCGACAATGAAGTCAATTCCTATTTCATCCCATTTCCACTCCGGTATCCTGTTTGGCTGGAGTAGCCCTGCTGGCTTTTGATGCTCGGCCTTGATGCGTTGACATGAATCGCAACAAGCAATAAATGTGGCTATATCTCTTTTCATACCGTGCCACCAAAATCTTTCCTGAATGTCCTTGTACATTTTGGTTCCTCCAGGATGGATCGAGTATGGAGCGGTGTGGCTTTCGGTTAAGATTTGTTGCTTGAGTTACTCAATGTTAGGTACGCAAAGTCTGTCTCCGTACCATAGTGTTCCTTCATTGTCTGTGACGAACTCTGAAGCCTTGCCAAGGTTCATTTTCTTCTTTATACCCTCGATGCTGGGATGCCCCTGTCGAGCCTTCTTAATTTGTTCCACCAGGGTGGGTTGTATCTCCAGGTTTGATACGGTGCCCTCGGAGACTAACATCATGTTGAGCCTAGTGAACTCTTGCTGAAACTCAGGCCTCAAGTTTTGCGGACCGTTGTTGTCCGGGCTGGGGTTTCGACTAAGGGCATCGGCCACTACATTGGTTTCCCTGGATGGTAGTGAATACCGACATCATAGTCCTTGACCAGTTCCAACCATTATCGTTGGCGTAAATTTAGCTCTGGCTGTGTGAAAATATATTTGAGGCTCTTACGGTCCGTGTATATTTCACAGCGATTTCCCAACAGAAAGTGCCTCCACTCCTTGAGTGCATGTATAACTGCTGCTAGCTCCAAGTCATGTCTTGGGTAATTTTCCTCATGTTTTCGCAGCTGCCGTGAGGCATATGCGACAACTTTGCCATCCTGCATTAGTACACATCCGAGACCTTTTCGGGATGCGTCACAATACACTTCAAAACTCTTGTGTATGTCTGGCACAGTTAAGACTGGTGCGGTTGTCAGCTTCTTCTTGAGTTCTTGGAAGCTTTTCTCGCATGCTTCCGTCCATACAAATTTCTTGTCCTTCTTGAGCAACTGTGTTATTGGTTTTGCCACAGTGGAGAATCCTTCAATAAATCTTCTGTAATATCCGGCCATTCCTAGGAAACTCCGCACATCAGTAACGTTGGCGGGTGGCTTCTAGTCAAGTATGGCCTTGACTTTTTCTGGGTCTACGGCCACACCTTCTTGGTTCAATATATGGCCTAAGAAACCAACTTGTCTTAGCCAAAATTCGCACTTGCTAAATTTGGCGTACAACTGATGTTTCCTCAATTCTCCCAAAACAATTCTGAGGTGCTCAGCATGCTCTTCTAGTGTCCTTGAGTAAACCAGAATATCGTCAATGAATACCACCACAAATTTGTCCATGAATTTCATGAACACCTTGTTCATGAGGTGGACGAAATATGCGGGGGCGTTCGTTAGTCCAAAAGGCATCACTGTAAACTCGTATAACCCATATCTGGAAGTGAAAGCTGTCTTGAGGATATCTTCTGTCCGTACCTTCAGTTGATGGTATCCCGATCTCAAATCAATCTTTGAAAATACCTTGGCTTGTGCGAGCTAGTCAAACAAATCATTTATCCGTGGCATTGGATATTTGTTTTTGATGGTGACCATATTGAGGGCTCGATAGTCTATACACAGTCTCAGTGTCCCATCCTTCTTCTTGGCGAACAATACTGGCGAACCCCATGGTGAGGAGCTGGCTCGAATAAATCCTTTGTCCAATAATTCCTTTATCTGCTTCTTCAACTCCACCAATTCTGAGGGTGCCATTCTATAAGGTTTCTTATAGATGGGAGCGGTGCCAGGTGCTAGTTCGATGCTGAATTCTATCTCTCGGTCTGGTGGCATGCCTGGTAGTTCTTCGGGAAATACGTTAGGAAACTCGCATACCACTGGAACTTTTCTCAGTTCAGAAATGTCCATTTTGTTCAGTTTTGGTTGCTGTGATCGTGGCCTTTCTTGAGCGGAAACCCTTATTGTCTTGCCGTGATGGTGACTGAGAATCACTGTCCGATTGAAACAGTCAATGAACCCTTTGTGGGTGGTCAACCAGTCCATCCCTAAAATGACATCCAGTCCTTTACTCTCCAACACGATGAGATTTTCTTGGAATTGTAGTCCTTTGAACTCAATGACCACTCCTTGGCAGTAACCCTGAGCGATTTGCTTATTTCCGGGGGACTTGATGATCATAGATTTTTCCAAGGGGAGTATCGGAAAACCATGTTGCAAAACAAAACTCTTCGAAACGAACGAATGGGAAGCTCCAGAATCAAACAAAACCGTGCCAGGTACTGTGTTGACAGGGAACGTACCGAGCACGATGTCTGGGGCATTCTGCGCCTCTTCCCTGGTCACATGGTTCAGGTGACCCTTCCTGTGGTTGTTGTTGGGGTTGAAATTGTTGCGCTTGGGGGCTGGATTGTTTCCACCATTGTTTGGCTTGGGTGCCGAGTTCTTTGGCTTTGGGCACTGTTTAGCATAATGCCCTTCTTGACCACAAGCATAGCAGGTGACCCCTAGATGGTATGTGTACTCCTTGTCCCTGGCATGAAATTGTCCGACGGGTTTTGGATCAGTAGTCGTGGATCTCCTTGCTTCTGTTCGTGGAACCTCAGCCTTGCTTCGGTTGTTGCGAGCAAGAGTCGTCTTGTCCCTCTTTCGCTTACGGATATCTTCCAGACTACGGCGCTCATTCTCCAAGGTAATGGCCTTGTCCACCAGAGTTTTAAAGTCCGGAAAGGTGTGTACAATCAGTTGGCATCTTAGTGCTGGTGCCAGGCTGTCCAGGAATCTTTCCATCTTCTTGCTTTCTGTCATGTGCTCGTCGTAGGCATAACGAGACAGCTGGGTAAACTGACCGTTGTATTTTGTTACTGACATGCCTCTCTGCTTCAGGTCATCGAACTCTCTCTTCTTGATCTTTAGGATGCTCCTGGGGATGTGTGCCCCACGGAAGCCTTCCTTGAACTCTTCCCAGGTGATGTTGTGTTCACTGGGATGCATGTGTAGGAAATTTTCCCACCATGCTGCAGCTGCTCCAGTAAGGTAGTGTGGTGCATAAAGCACCTTCTCATGATCTGAACACTGAGCAATGATCAGCTTCCTTTCAATGTCACGAAGCCAATCACCGGCTTCCAGCGGCCTATCGGTGTGAGCAAAAGTTGAGGGGCGAGTCTTCTGTAACTCAGATAACTTGGAATGCTGTTGATAGGCCTCACGGTGGTTTCCCATATTGATGACTTGGTTCATCATCTCTTGGTGTTGTTGCTGGCTTTGCTCGAAGAGACGGCATACTTGAGACAGGGCTGCTTCGCTGTCTTGTTGACTGGACTGACCCTGAGTGAAATTGTTGCTAGTCTGAGTCCCATAAACCTCTTCTGGCTGATTGGGCATGGAGCGAGTCCACGGACGAGACATTTTTCCAGTCTGGGGTATTATTTTGCAAAACCCATGAGAAAAACTGTGTAGCACAAGGAAAAGCTTGCAACGGCAACAATTTAAAAGACCTCGAGTTTTTTCAAGAAAACATAAACGATTTTGCACGGAGAAGAACTGCTTAGCATACATCTTACACGCGAAAATACAAACACATGATACAGCACTCAGGATGTGCGTACACATTCCTGACATGTTATTTAGGCTAGCCAACTACTCCGGAAGGCAGCAAACACACCAATACAAACTAGCGTACAGATTAAAACAACACATCAAACAAGCAGGCATAACGCGCGGCTACTCGGTGCTCTCAGTCGGAGATGGTGAAGATTTCCTTTCCCTTGCCGATGGCAAGACTCAGCGGTCCAGGAGAATCCACCTCCACCTCCTCTCTAGCTGGCTCCTGGCGCGTAACGCTGCGCTGCGGTGACCGTGCGGGAGCGACGGGTGGCAGAGCGGGTGCGGCAGGCGGTGCGGCTCTGACTGGAGTAGGAGCGATGACTCGGTCGAACTCCTCAGTGGTAGGCAGACGGCGAGCAGTGGCAAAAACGGCCGATGCATACGAGGCTGAAGACGAGACGAATGTCAGAGGCGGTGCCATGTGGAGAAGCTCCTTCCTGCTGGCAGGACCGCCCCGGACTAGGTCCATGCGGGCAGCCACAAGATCGTCTACGAGGTTGTCGAAAGACTCCTCCAGAGCCTTGAGATACTCCACGACCATCTCGAAGGCTTCATCTCGCTCTCCCCGATGGCAGGCGAATGCATAGTGACTGGTGTACGGCACATGGCATGGGAGGTAGCGGTAGCGACGAGTCTTCAGCTATCGCCTCACGGGCAGCCATCTGCATGGCATGCCTCTCCGTAGGCATGGCCCTTCCCACAAAACGGAAGTGGCGAGCTGCAGAGCGTCCTCCCTTGAATTGCACCACGGCTTGGTGCATAGACACGTCGTCGCTGAGCTTGTGCTGATAGAGTGTGAACTCCGGGCGAGCTGCTGGGCCGATCGCGAGCTTGGTGATGGAGACGAGGAGCTTGACAAACCCCTCGGGCACGTTCGTGAACACTCGATTCTCACAGCTGCTGCCAGCCATCGACAAAAGTAGGCAAAAATTCTGAGTAGTCATGTCATAAATTTATGATGACCAACAGAAAATAGCTACAATTGCAAAATGCTGAAAAAGCACAAAAGACGCTAATAACCGATTAGCGATCGCACCTAGTGGCTTCCTACAGTCAGCCTGGCTCTGGTACCAAGCTTGTCACGACCGGTTTTTCAATAATATAATTATTGAGAGACCAATCCCTTTTACGGACCAGTAAGGAAGAATTCCTTCTCACTGGTAGACAATTTCATGGTCACAGAAGAAAAATACCAGGAGTACTGAATATAATACAAGGTTGAGCGGAAACTGCCCAAAAATTTATTACATGCACGCCGCTAAAAACAAGACGGCGGATAGGGTGGCAAACTACTAACTCACGATAATGACGGTGGTAGAAATATCACCGCGAAGCCAGTGATATGACTCCAGAAGACAAGAGCTCTTCGAGCGTCGGAGTGAGGCTCGAGGAGACTTATTGCGGGTGGCGGAAGCATATATAATACAAGTGACCAATATCCGAGATCGCGCAGGACTGACTGGGACTCCTCTAGGCATCGGACGCGCTATCAAACTCTTCATCCAAGAGATCGCCTTCGTCAACATCTGGCCAAATCAACAAGCCAGGTGAGTACTATGAAAGTACTCGCAAGACAGTTCGGACAAAAGATATAACAAATGTAAACATGAAGCATGAGAGCAATATAACCAGTGCGATCAGGCGTAGAGATAATAAAATACTAGGTGCCAAGCGAGGGTCTGAATGACTCCTCGAGCGGAAACTGCAGAATAGTAATACTGGTGCCAAACGAGTGTCTGAAAGACTCCTCGAGAGGAAAATGCAGAATAATAATACTGGTGCCAAACGAGTGTCTGAATAACTCCTCGAGAGGAAAATGCAGAATAATAATGCCACAGTCGGGCGTCGGGGCGACACCACATAAAGGGCTTATAACAGAGGATAAAGGACGAACATGCCACAGTCGGACGTCTGAGCGACATCACATAAAGGGCTTATATTGTAGCTCAAAAATACAATAGTTCGGGAACATAAATTATCACATGTACGAGACAAATATAAAGATTAGTCCATCCACAGGAATAATAATTAAACTGGATTTACCACTTGAGTTTGTTCACCGGGGACAGGTTTTCCCACGCGAATAGATATGGGTATACTGATTTCACTACTTGATCATGGATATGATAACTTGGAACGAATTGACTCTGCAGAGTTTGTACTTTAACCACAGCCAACGGATTTCAGTAGTCACAGGGACTTGTTCCGTTTACGGTGTTTTAGAAGAAACACGTCTAACCAGTACACACCCAATTCAACCATCCGAAGCCAGGGATCCCCCTCAGCAACGTTCAAGAAAAATCTTGAGACGGGGAGGCTACAACCTCGCGTAGCATGGGATCAAATTTCTATACGCGCGCTCTAAGGGGGTGCCCCCCTCTCGGTCCCAACCGGAAACACCCATGCCCCCTGACCGGATGACTGGCTTTAATCCTGGGCCAAGGTACCATCATCCCGGCCTCTCTGTTTGGTGTGTACACGGAAAGAGGTTACCAACTTACTAAACCGCATCCTGGCAAATGAAACATGTGGTAGCACGGAAGGGGGAAAGAACGATAACGTGACTCCGTCCACGTTAACGTCGGAGAAAGTCGGATGGTGCAAGGCTGGTATGCTACAACATTACCACCTTGCTGCCCTTCATGTCACCACATGGTTAGGCCATCTCTCATCAGAGATCATCGCAACTTTGGAACATGCGGGTAATTGCCTTACAAGCAACGAGGTATTTACCGACACTCATATGCCACGCACAAACTTTCAAGCAAACACGCAAACACTTATCATATCAAATGTTCAAACATGCTTGCCTGGTTCAGAGAAGTCGCAGTCTAGCTCGGCGAAGTTCGCGGCTCCGTCACCTCTTCCGAAACCTACGGCAATAACGAAAACGGGCACTAACGTGAAGACCAACGCGTGCACAGAAACTTCTCCAAAAAATTTCCCCAAAAATCTCATAAAAAACTAGACAAAATTATAAGAATGTCAGAAAAAGAATCACTCAAAAATCCCTTTTTATTAAAAAGTTATAAAGGTTTCTGTCCAGGGACTTATCTGTAATGAAACAGAAAAGTTCCAGGGTTTAAACTGAGAAAACAGAAAACGGTTCGTTTGGAAATGCGCAAGCTCAAGAGGGAAAACGTATTTGCCCCAAGGCGCCAACAGAAAACGGTTCGAGGGAGAATAGAACAGAGGCTGACATGCGGGGTCCACATGTCAGGTTTGAAAAGCTCGCCAGCGCCCGAAGACTGCGGTGGACGCCGGCGTCGAACCACGGCGAGTTAGGAGGATCGGAGGGTACCAAGAGCTTCAGCGTCTTCTTCCGCGTCGGTGGGTGGTGGACTTGACCAACGGGGAGCACCACGTCGACGGCGACACTTTCTCCGGCGGGCGGTGGCTCGGGTGAGGGTGGAGAACTCCGGTGGAGGGCTGCAAACTTCGAATTGAAGCGCGGGTCAGAAAGAGGGATGCATGGTGAAGCTACTGGCAAGAGAAGGGAGGCGGAGGTGCACACACGGGGGCGAATCGAGCTGGATCCCGTGGCGGGTCGCGGCGGCCGGAGTCGAGGAAGGAGACCCCCTCAGGGCTCTTCCAGTGGCTAGGCGTGCTCTAGGTGGGGTGCAGGGATGGTGTGTGCTCGAGTTGAAGCTCGGGGCCTCTATTTATAGGCGGATCGACGGGGTGGCCGTGAACGGAGAATCTCCGGCGAGCGATTACGGCGATGCAGTGGATTGGCAGGAGGTTTGAGTGGCCAGGCAGCATTAGTGGAGGTTACTGGTGTCATTCCACAGCTAAACGGAGTTGGTCTTGGCGTAATGGCGTCGGTCCACGGTGGGATGGACGCACGGGCACGGCGGCGGCAGAGAGCGCGCTCCGCGCCCTGCGGTTCACGACGAAGATGGCAGCGCGTTCGGGGGAGTGGACGGCCACGCGGCGAGCTCCGGTGGTTTGGGCGGCGCTGGGTGGCGCCGTCAGCGCCGTGCCTCCCGCTGGCGGCCGCAAAGCCGCCGCTGGCGTGGGTCACGGGGCGGCGCACCTTCTGCTGCTCGTCGCCGACGTCCGCAAGGTGCCAGGTGTTCGTGCGGTGCAGGAACAAGGGGGAGGGGACAAGGAGCAAGGCGACACAGTGGCACTGGCGAGATCGACAACCATCTCTGAAGAAAACGACAGTGCACTGCAGTGTTCTCTGAACTTAACTGAACTTTGACATTGACAATGCACTGTAGGTGTTCGACAGAAAGATTTGGCAATGAGATAAATTTTTCTGGAGCTGGCACTTGGTGAGGTGACCACTCAATGCACCCAGAGGCTGACTGATTTTACTTGGAATTTTTGGAAAAGGATTTGAATGAATTTCACCAAATTTGACAAATCTGGTCCAAACTTGCAGCAAGTGTAGTTTGAAAATTTTGAACTGAAGACGAGTGGATCTTCCTGGATCTGGGTTGACGGTTCAAAGGACTAGGAGGGGAAAAAGGTTTGGGGGCAAAAATCAAGACAGAAAATGGAGTTCCTTTGTAAATCACCAATGGCTAGAATAGAAGACAAAAATTTGTTTGAATGAGATTTAAATGGAAAATAAACATGGGGGAGGTTCAACTTGCTGGATTAGATGCCAAACATGATCCAAAGATGAGGGGAGGGTTAGGAGGGAAAATTTGCACTAAGGCCATGGCAAGAGGGAATTGTTGAAAGTGGTAAAGGATTATTCCAAAAGCCATAGTGCAAATTTCAAAGAGATTTTCAAAAGGCATTTTCCAAGTGAAAAGTATTTTGTCTTGAGTCCAAAAGAAAAGCAAGAACCTCCAAGACCAAAAACAGATCTTCGGTGAATCCAAATAAAACTTTTGCCACAAAAAAGAAAATATTTGAAAGGGAGAGTTCTTTTGAAGCAAATTTTAAATCACCTCCCTCAAGTCAAAAAAATATCTTTTGAAAAATCCAATTAAAAACTTGGGTGTCACAAAGGAACTGCAAGAGAGGAGAGGGGATTGTTCTCAGTCTCTCTCCCTGTCAGCGGAGCGGTGGGATCGCCTGGAACGGACACGTTGGAGGCCCGCATGTGGCAAAAATCAACATAAAACGGGCTGGCCCAAAAACGACCCGGCTAAAATAAGAAAGACCAGATCAAAACGCACATGATGCAGTTCTCTATGAAGAACAATGAAGTTCAATCGGTAAAACAAAAATAAAATAAACGCAGTTCGTAAAAAAAGATAAAATAAAAAACAACACGCATGTTAAGAAAACGCATCCGATAAGAAAAAGTCTACATTCAAATAAGTGCCACACAAAAAAATGGGGGGCCACCCCAACCCCCTACCCCTCCCGTACCAGGGACTGAAGTAAGTACAGGCAAGAAAACAGATGCAGTACGCAGCACTAGAAAAATGCAGTGCATTTCGTTACATGAAGCAGTACGGTTTAGCAATCCAGTTCCGGATTACCTACATGAATAAATACACGGTATAGAACACAACGAAAAACTCGTAAAATTGCAGAATACATTGTACTTTATTGCACACGATGAAGTACGCACCTGTAGACAACATGCAGTTCTCCATTGCACACGATGCAGTGCGGGGCTGTAACCAATGCAGTTTCATTATCACGCAAGATACATATAAACGTGACAAATGCCCGTTCGCACAGATAGTGGTGGTTAAAACAAATTTACTGATCAAAAATAAAATAAAACCACGTTAAAAAACACCACGTTCGCATACAACCACCCAATCGGAGCGGTCCCATCGCCACAAGCCCACAATCACAGACGCAACACCAACCCACGATCTGCACAAACCGCATCATCACCGAGATCGTGCAGTCCATCCGATGCGGCCATCCCACACCGCGCCCTCCCCTTAAATTCAGACCCCTACCATAGGCCTTCTCCTCCACAACAACACAAGTATCCATTGCGCTGCCACCAAATCGCTCCATCACAACCATCTCCACGCAAGACACCAAGCCCTACTACCGGCGATGGCGTTCGCCGACGAGTACAAGGACGTGGAGGCCCACGGCAACACCAAGTTGCACGTCATCCACACAAACGACAAGAAGCAGATGGCGATCACCCTCGCGCAGTACGAGCGCCACCTCAGCTTCCACCGCCACAAGATCGTCGACATTGATCTCGAGTACAACAACGAGCCTGAAGCGACGCAGAAACCAGCCCTCTGCCAACTCTCCATCGGCAAGAAACACCCGGTGCTGCTCTTCCAACTGAGCGCCGCAGAAAGGTGCACCGTCTTCGACAACTTCCTCGCCGACCCCAGGTACACCTTTGCAGGCTTCTCCATCGACGGCGACGAAACCAGGCTAGAGTGCGTCAATCTGGAAGTCGCCAACTTCGTCGACATCCAGAAGGAGTGGAGGGTGCCCGAGGCAACCAAGGAGTTGTACTCCCTTGGAGACATCTCCGGCATACTCATCGACGACTACTACAACAACATGAAGAAGAAGATCACCGATGACGAGCACAAGCGCCGGGCCACCCTGCCTCTGTCCATGAGGCACATCGAGTACGCGGTAAAGGACGCCTACGCAGCGTACGAGATATGGAACCGCATCACCCTCACCCAGGACGGGCTTCGCCGTGCAAAGCTGGAGAAGGAGGAGCCCCCCAAGAAGCGCGCCATGAGCAGCTGGGGATGGGGAGATGCTAACTAGTGAAGAAGAAGATGGTGCCGACCAAAGAGCCAACAATGCCAGCGTCGTTTTAGAATTATCATCAAATTTTATGTTGTTTTCTTATGTATCGTTAGTTTGCTTGTGATCATTTGCTTTTGCTGAACTTAGTTTGCTTGCCATGCAGAATCGCTTGTAATGATGAACTTTGATTATGTTAGAATGATTTCTGTTGAAATTAGTTTGCTGATGATGAACTTGTCGTACAAAATGCCTGTGATAATGTCTTTTCTGTTGTTTGCTCATGTATCATTAGATTCGAGCAGTGTGCAAATAGGACGCATGCAGTGCAAGTTGTGTACCAATGCAGTACAGACTCTGTCAAATGAAGTTTACACATACCCAACAAAGCAGTGCACGCCCCAAAATTTTGAAAAATGAATAGATAAGAGAAAAAACACAAAAAGAAAAATGCGATTTGTATATGTAGTGCGGAAATATATGAACGTGCAGTATAGAAACGTAATCAATGCAGTACACGAATGATTTACTAAGCAATGCACTCCCCTACATTGGAAAAAAGATTACATAAGAGCAAAAACACGAAAACAAAAATGAGAACTGTGCATGTAGTACGGACTGCATGCACATGTTGTACAGAACCCTTATCAGTGTAGTGCACAGATGGTTTACAAAGCAGTGCACGCCCCTACATTGAAAAAATGTAGTGCGGAAATATATGAACATGCAGTACAGGAACATAATCAATGCAGTACAAGTATGATTACTAAGCAGTGCACTGCACTACATTTGAAAAAAGATTACATAAGTGCAAAAACATGAAAACAAAAAATGAGAACTGTACATGTAGTACGGAATGCGTGCACATGCAGTACAGAACACTAATCAATGCAGTGCAAGGATGGTTTGCTAAGCCGTGCACGCCCTAACATTGAAAAAAAACAATAGAAAAAATTGACCACCCAGGTGCAGCCGGCCCCAGCCAGTCTCGTAGTAGGTCTGCCCCCACAGCACACGGGTTGTTCTGAGCCACGATGCGTGGGGCCGGGCACACATGGGCCCACAGGTCAGAGAGCATAGAGCAGCGAGCGCTGTGTATAAGAGCCCAAATAAGTAACCAGAGGAGTTCGATACGTCTGCCTCATCAGCGCTTATAAACAGGTTGGGCGTGCCTGCCGCGGGCGAGGTGGGACTAAACATTAGGCCGCACACAACGCACCGGGAACCAGCCGTGCTCACAGGCCGACTTGGGCCCAATGCGTCTTCACTCCCCGAACACAGGCCCAACACACAAAAAGAGAGGCCACTGATTTTCTTAAATCCCACATACCATACACAAACGCAAGCCCAACCACGCGTTCCGCGGTTCGTCTTGATATGAAAATGTAGTTCGCTATTTTCAAGTAAGCAGTCCTCTTGCTACTCAAATGCATTCAGGGACACTGAATCAGAACCTATCCGCCACCTAACACCAACCACAAACATTTATTACTTCCATTGGTCAATTGGTTGCATGAAAACGTATCCATTCGCGCTCCAGACTAACACAACTCCTCCCCTGTTCCTCTTTTTCTTCAAATCATAGATCTAGGGTTCATCCCATCCCCAGCTCTTCTCTAGAATTCCACTGAACCCGCCATGGACTGTAAGTGCGGTTATTTGGCAAGGATGGCTCCGGTAGCGGACACATGCGTGTGCGCAGAAGGTCTAGAGCTCACCAACACTGAGTGGCGCAGCATGCTCGAGTGCCTGATGATACCCAACAAGGGGTTTCAGCCGCCATTTCTTCATCGCCTCATAACTGCAGATCCACAGGAAAGTTGGGTATGTTTTTCCTCTCACAATTTTGGACATAATCCACCTGCAAATCCACATCTGAATATATAGTTCAATCAATTTGTTCAGTAGTGTCAACAAAATACAAAACATAATTTGTATTGTTGTTCAGATTTGTTAGCTATTAAGACTAGATGCTTCCACCTATCTTTCTTCAGTACCACAACACACGAACAAAAAAGAGGGTCAGTAGATCAGTATTGCAGTTCTCTTAACATGCTAGCGAAGTACACTGTAAATGACCTTGCAGTATAAACATGTTACAGTATAATATATATCCTAGTAAAACTAGAGGTCAATTATGTATATAAGTTTGTTAATACATTGCAACTACTTTATAAAAAATAGTAGTCATATATATTTACATATTTAACTCAACATAAAACAGATCATCCTAAGTATAAAGAATGGGTATATATATGTTCATACATTGTTATTTACTTATAAACATTCTTTTTCCATCCTTTCCAAAATGCAGAAACTGGCATCCACAGTAAAATTTCCTACTCCGAGTTCAGGGAAGATTACTTTGGAGACAGAACACAAGAATGGGTAATGAGACATGCAAGCTGACTACAACATCGACTCTGAAGAATGCATCAACATAACTACTGGTTGGAAAGAATTTGTCTCCCAGAATGGCTTTGAGGTCAGAGAAGTGGCCATGCTGTTTTTCTACAAAGTAGAAGACTCCATGAAGTTCACAATATTTGCACTGTAGGCAGTCTAAATATGAAGCAAGCCATCGGTGGCATATTTCTAATGCTTTGCTAATGCTGTACGCTTTTAAAATTATGTCCACCAGACACTTTGAACGGTGCCTATTTAAAGTATACAACCTCATCTGCATCATTTTATCACTCATTTTTAGACAAGTTGCTGCTGGCAGTAATGAAGTTCTCTCAAACACATAGTTGGTCCTAAATATAAAAAAGTAGTCATTTGAACAGTAACAATGAAATGCGAATGGTCGAAAATTTGCGGTTAACATATGATGTTCAAAAGAATTCTCATAGTATTCAGTTCAAAAAAATTGTCATAATAACTATTCAGCTAACAAAAGCATATAATGGACCATCTATTCTAATAGCACAATACCATACTGCTAATGCAGTACGAAAGTGCATATTATGCAGTCCTCTAAAACACAGAATGCAGTTTAAGAACAGAGAAATCTCATAAGCTGCCATGTCCACTATAATACAGCTAAAACGAAGTACACTGCTAACGAAAATGCAGTGCACTATAGTGTATGCCAGAACAACAACAATAAAATTAAAGCAGTAGAAATACAAATATGTCGTAGACTAACAGAGGTGCCAACTCCATCGCACTTACATAACTCGCCTAAAAATTGTCCAACAACTAATCTATCGAAAAATACCCCGCAAAAAACTACATCGAACACACGGCAACTGGACGAACATCATCAGCTTTTATTTAAAAATTGCAAATCAAAGAATGAGAATTATACCCGCAATAAAATGAATTAAAACCAACAGCGAAAGTAATTACAAGATTCAAAAACACATTCAGGTGCAAAAGCCAGAAAATCAACAAGAACAGAGGAGCGGACGAAGCTCACTCGCCCACACAACCAAATTCACGGGAACTGAAAACCAACTCCTAAAAATTACACAATTTCTAGAGTAAAAGGTGCGATTAAATGAACGATATCAAACAATTCCGACTAACAAACAACATCCGAGCGCCAAAAAGTCGATTCCGACACGAACACGAACGAACAGAGCAAAACTCGCCTGCCAAATCCCTCGATTTACCAAGATTTTAGTCGTTTTTCCTGTAAATTACAAAGAATAAAGGTCAACTGACATCCATAAACAAATTAAATCATCCAGCAACACCCGATTCCACACAGAACACGCGGGCGGACCGCCAGAAAATGAAGCAGTTCTCCCGTGTAGCACTGTAGTGCGCAGTGTAAAGAACATGCAGTTTGCTTTTGTTGAACATGCAGTGCGGAAGTGTTATCAGAATAGTTATTCTGCTAATATTAGCAGAATAGACCGGCTGTATATATATATATATATATATATATATATATATATATATATATATATATATATATATATATATATATATATATATATATATATATATATAAGCATGTATATATTCATTAGTTAATGGAGTTTGTCACTTTTATTACGTCCATGCAACCTAGACCCTAATAGGTAAAGATAGGTCCTAATCCCAGCCGAGTATGTGTAGATTGGATTCATTTTCCCATGCTCTGCTCCGGATCCGACGCAAAATTTTGGCAGCACCTCCCCGCTGTTCTCCTGATACATGTCTCGGCAATAAGCAGAGAGGATGTGTACCCGGAGAACAACAGGGGGCACTGACGAAATTCTGCATCGGATCCGGAGCAGAGCATATGGGAAAACGAACCCAATCTACACATACTCGGGCTATCCATGGATAACGTTGGACAATTCAAAAGAATCATGGTTATAAATATGCAAATGCATGCATATTTATAGATGTAACCCTTTCGAATGCGAGATGCATAGTGGTCATGCATAATGATTATTGAATACACCTATAGCTAGCAAGTTTCATTGCCACGAAGACCGGAACAGAGCAAATCAAGGGGGGAGGAGATGTCATTTGTGCTAACCCACGAACGCAGGGGCGGAGCTCGTCGAACACTAGACCCTCGCAGCGACGAAAAAACTACACATTTAAATCGAAAGATGAGTTTCATAGCAATATTGTTTTTTCCGTCAGCCTAACTAAATATTTACAACAGGACGAATGGGTTAGGGGCTCCTAGGTGTCGATAGAACCCTAAATAGCAAGTACCATCAGTGAAACATACATGAGGCACTCGGTGTTGAACACTAGATCGACGTCCCACAAGTGACGCCGGCGCCCGGGGTCCCGCAATAATAGTTCTGGTGGCCGATGACGGTCGAACACCTTGGCAAATTTGTCTGGCAGCCTCTGCGGTGAGGATTATAGCCAAGTATTGAAATTTCAAACAACCAAACCGACTTGAGTCAGTTTGGGTGTTTCAAGTTTCAGCACTTAGCTTTCAATCGGCATCTCTGAGGCTGCCAAACAAATTGGCAATGGTGTTCGACCGCCATCGACGCCGAGAACTGTTGTTGCGGGACGCAGGACCCCTGTGTCACTTATGGGACGTGGATGTAGTATTCGACACCGATGGCCACATGTATCTCGCACTGACGATACTTGCTATTTAGGGTACCATCGACACCGAGGAACCCCTAACCCGCTCGTCCCTAGGTAAACTAAATTAGCATGCATTCAATAAGCAAAACTACATCATCTCTTGCGTCCGTACATCGTCGAATGTTATCACTAATATATCTCAAATAGTATCATACATATAGCATCGCTAATTCAGCTAGAACCGTAGCCAACGACTAGTATCGGCGCGGGCAGTGGACACCCAAAGAGAAGGAACCATCACTGGATCATAGCTCCAATGAGATCCTTGAAGAACCTGCCAGATATTGTCGAACCTGACCTCCAACGCAACCATGTAGCGACGGACGTGCTCGTCCTCCACGCTGACACGGTGACGTACCACCTCCGCGGTGTCTGAAATCCTCGGCACCATCACTGGCCCATGCGACCGCCACCAAACAAGGTTCGGGTCAACGACGGGCTGACTCCTCACCAACATGCGCCCCCGGAAGGTAGAACCTCCCAGTACCAGCCTGGCGGAGCCCAGTCTCGGACATGGCCCCTCTGATCAAGCAGGCCTCCTCCGCCGAGTCGACGACGAGGATGCGGGATAGGCATCGTCGACGTCGAAGCAGGAATAAATGCTTGAACTAAAAAAATAACAACAAATTTCACATGTTCAAAATAGACCAGAAACTTAACCTAAAGTAAACTAAACTAAATCTAAACTAAACTAACTAAACTAAACCTAAACTAAACCAGAAACTTGACCTAAACTAAACTAAACTAAACCTAAAGTAAACTCACTAAGCTAAACAAAACCTAAACTAAATTATACTAAACCTAATTAAACTAAATGAAAAAATGAAAATGTCTCACCTTGGAGCGGCCGGGGCAGCGAGGCGCTGCGGCGGGGCGGGGCGGTCGGGGCAGCGAGGAGGCCCGGGTGCGGCGGGGCGGGGCGGGGCGGTGCAGCGCCGCGGCCCGTGGCGGGGCGGCGACGCGGAGTTGGGATGAGGGGAGAGGGAGAGAGAAGGGCATGGAGCGAGGGCGTTTTGATACATATAGGGCACACCTATTTGCCGTCCGCTAGCTGACGGCAAAGAGCCTAGCTAACGGACGTTAGAACGGCCAGTTTCTTTGTCGTTTGCTAGTGGACGACAAAGTTTCTTTGCCATCAGCTAGCAGACGGAAAAGAAAGTGGTCATTAGCTGCCCCTCACTATCGGCCCACCCTGCCTCTTTGCCGTCCGCTAGCAGACGACAAAGGCTCTACGCCGTCAGCTAGCTGACAACAAATACGGAGCTGACGACAAACACTTTCTGTGCTGTCAGGTTTCTTCAAGCTAATGGCAAAGACCCTCTTTGCCCTCAGCTAGCTGACGGCAAAGTTCCTGATTCCAGTAGTGCTTCTTGATTTCTACCTCTGCAGCCTTAAGCATTGCGAAGAGCTTAGGAATCGTTTTATTCATCCCTTTCATAGTTCATCATGAAGCCTTTGTATCTTGCTGGCACTGATTGAAGAACTCTGTCAATAACACTATCAACTGGAAGTTGAACTCCCAGCTGAGTCAAGTGGTTATGATACCCCAGACATTTTGAGTATGTGTTCACTGACAGAACTGTTCTCCATCTTGCAGCTATAGAACTTGTTGGACACTTCATATCTCTCAACCCAGGCATTTGCTTGAAATATTAACTTCAACTCTTGGAACATCTCATATGCTCGATGACGTTCAAAACATCTTTGAAGTCCTTGTTCTAAGCCGTAAAGCATGGCACACTGAACAGTTGAGTAGCCATCAGATCGAGCTTGCCAGACATTCATAACATCAGCTTTAGCTCCAGCAGTAGGCCTTTCACCTAGCGGTGCATCAAGGACATAATTCTTCTGTGCAGCAATGAGGATAATACTCAAGTTACGGACCCAGTCCGTGTAGTTGCTACCATCATCTTTCAACTTAGCTTTCTCTAGGAACGCATTAAAATTCAGGGGAACGGTAGCTCGGGCCATTGGTCTACAACATAGATATGCAAAACTATAAGACTAACTTCGTGATAAATTAAGTTCAATTAAGCAAATTACTTGAGAACTCCCACTTAAATAAGCATCCATCAAGTTATCTAAGTGATACATGATCCAAATCAACTAACCCATGTCCGATCATCACGTGAGATGGGGTAGTCATCAATGGTCAACATCTCTATGTTGATCATATCTATTATATGACTCATGTTCGACCTTTTGGGCTCCAGTGTTCCAAGACCATGTATGTACGTGCTAGGCTCATTAAGTTTAACCCAAGTATTCTGCATGTGCAAAACTATCATACACCCATTGTATGTGAACATAGAGTCTATCACACCCGATCATCACGTGGTGTCTTGAAACGACGAACTCTAGCAATGGTGCATACTCAGGTAGAACACTTTTATCTTGAAATTAGGTGAAGGGATCATCTTATAATGCTACCGCCGTTCTAAGAAAAATAAGATGCATAAAGGATAAACATCAGATGCAATCAAAATATGTGACATGATATGACCATCATCATCTTGTGCTTTTGATCCATCTCCAAAGCATCATCATGATCTCCATCATCAACGACTTGACACCTTGATCTCCATCGTAGCATCATTGCGTCACTACTAGAAAAAGGCCTACTAATGGCGCACCTAATCTGGCCATTAATGGCGCATTAGTGGTGCGCCATTAGTAGCACGCCATTAGTATATTTTACTAATGGCGCACCACTGGTGCGCCATTAGTATCTGGTATACTAATGGCGCACCCCAGATGCGCCATTAGTATATACAATAGTGCGCCATTAGTATGCCTCCCAGGGGGCCATGTATACCCAGGTGCTTTGGCATACTAATGGCGCACTACAGCAGGATGCGCCATTAGTTACTTCGGCATACTAATGGCGCACTGTTTAGTGATGCGCCATTAGTATCCTTTGGCATACTAATGGCGCACTATGATGTGATGCGCCATTAGTATGAATATTAGGTTTTTTTATTTTTTTTATTTTCTGTTTTTTGCACAGGTTACAAAATGTATAATTGGACAAAATATAGACAGCACACATCAACAACAGATTCATCGAATACAATAGAAGATTAGTCTCTGAATACAATTCATCATTTTAGTCTCCGAATACAATTCATCATATTAGTCTCCGAATTGAAAAGACCGAACAAAATGTATAAGTATGAATCATTATATTACAAGTCTCGAGACCGCGAGTTTGTCTTCACATTACAAGTCGATATCGATCATCTAAACTACCATCACATAGAAGAGAGCTGCGGTCATCACGATGAGCATCATCACGATGAAACTCGTCTTCATCCGGTTCCTCCAACGCTCCCTCCCCTCTCCCGCTAGATAGCGGGCGTATCTAGATTCGGCCTCGGCCCTAGTGGCGTACCCTTTGTAACTGTTAGCGCTGAATCGGTGAACCTGTCTCCGACACTCCTCCCAGTCGTCGTAGACTCCGGGAACCTTACCCTTGTACACGACATACCACGGCATCGCTATGCAGTAGCCAAACGAAACGTTAGTACCAATTCACAGACAATACATAAGCAATATATAAGTATGCAACAGAACGATCGGAAGAGAAAAGCAAGACATTAATAGCATCGATTACGTCTAAGTTGAAGGACTCTCAAAACCAAAGAGACATACTACAAGTTCATTAAAGTTTAATTACAACATGAGCCAATCGATGTTTCAGAACTAGACACAGCATCACTGCTTTCGACTCGACTCAAGGGACCGGAGCGTGGATGAAGCCGCCGTCTATCGTGGGAGTCATGAAACCACGGGCGTTGTCAGCCTGCATTTGTAGGATTGTGTCGATGTCATTGTTGGACGGTTGATTTCTGAGGTAGAACTGCCCCGAGGTACGAAGGACATCTTGATGGATGATTTCCGCAAACTCCGACTGGATGCGAAAGAATTCTTGTCTGATGTCCGCGTCCTGGATTGCCGACACGCTCGCGGCCCAATCTTTGAGTCTACTCGGTAGCAGTAGTTGATGATGGTCCCGTACGATCGCCCGCATGTGATGGATGGCGTAGTAGGCACCCTTCTGACCCCCAGGCGGCTGCTTGACGCAGCAGAACGTCGTGTTGTGGGAGAACACGTGCTTGCCGTACTTACGAATAGGCCTGGTGAAGGTGCCTCCAGATTTGACGTAGCCGGGGAGAACATCATCAAGAACCTTCTTGACATTTGTGTAGTCTACGTTCGACTGACGGTCCGGGTCGAAATACGTGGCCATGGAATATTTGGGGCTTAGGAGGATGAGCGTGCAATGTGTGTCGAGATCGTCACGCCAACTATTGCTTCTACAACTATCGCTAACGCATTGTGATAAAATAAAACAATTACATGGCGCTTGCACTTCATACAACAAAGAGACAACTGTCGGTGGAAACGACACCTATGGGGTCACTGGGATCCCTTCTACGGTTGGCGGGCGCGAGGTTGTGCAAAGAGCGGGTCTGACAGGAAGCACACGGATCGTTTACCCAAGTTCGGGCCACGAAGATGCGTAATACCCTAGTCCTGCTTTGGTGGATGTATTTGAGTGTTCTTCTGTTCTTGAGCTAGCTACGGGGTGCCACTTGCCCAAAAGAGCTGAATCCCTCTCCTGGTCGCCTCGGGCCTCCTTTTATAGGAAAAAGGGGTTGCCACAGTGGCACACAGGAGGTGGAAAGGTCTACAGTCGATAAGCCTATCCTCTGGGACCGTCGGACAAACGCATTTAATGCGCTGCCGACGTGTCCCCCTTGCTTTATCGGGGACGCGAAGGAAGCACGTCCCAGCTGTCGCCGCCTCGCCTGGCCTCGACACGCATCCGAGCTAATGAGGCATCGCGGCGCCACGTTGGCTGGCTGCTGGGCTGGCGCGGTGCTGGAGCCTTCATGAAGGGTCGCATGCCACCACGCAGGTGCTTGCTGAGTCGGTGTAGAGACCGCCCGTCACCACGCAGGTGCCTGCCCAGCTGGTTGAGCTAGCAGCTGCTTGGGGACGGTGGTGGAGTCTTGGTAGGCGCGGGCCTGGCAGTGGCCCCGCTGATACCCTCGGCAAGGGTCTTGTCAGGGACCCGGCAAGGGTCTTGCCGTGGCATTGCAGTCATCCCCGGCAGGGGTCTTGCCGGGGGTCTTGTCGATTTCCTCGGCCAGGATACCGCCGATGGTCACCGTCTTCTAGTCCTCATCAGATCTCATATGTTTATGATCTTGACGAAGATCTGCATGCCACCACAGAGGCACCTCCCAAGCCTTGGTTCCAATGAAGTTGGTTGGGTTGGAGCCCGTGGGCTCAAGGGTGGCTTGCTCCGCTAGCATCGGGCAAGTTGCCCCGGCAAGGCTCTTGCCGGGGCTGTGGAGGCTGCCTCGGCAAGGGGCTTGCCAAGGGAGTCCACCTTGCCCTCTTGCTCTCCTGCGTTTCTGGTCTAGGCGTCGCCTTGCTTGTCTTGTGCTTCGGCTTCTCTCCATCTTCCCTCCTCTGCCCTGCTAAGTGTGGCCGCGGCGCGCGGCTCTAACTGCCCGTGCAGAAGTAAAGGGGTCAAAAGGAGAGCCCCTACATTTGTACACCGACAGGAGCCCCCAGTTCTGGGCCACACATAAGCGCGACGCGTTGTTGGGGCAGGCCCAGAACAGTGTGCGGGCAGGCGGGGCGGATTTTTGCCATGGTAACTGTTTCGTCCACTGCGCTTCCCCACGACCTGCGTTGAACGCGCAACGTGGAGGATCGTGTGTGACGTGGGTGTCATGCGTGGGGCGGTCTCCGCACGCAAGCATCACATCGTGGTAAAGAGGCGGCTCGCGCCTTCCCCATAAAAAGAGAGAGGCGTACAGGCGCAGCTCATTTACTGAGTGGACTCGGGTCGCGGTCTTCAAGGCGCCCGCGCCCCACAATCACGGGGTGGGGAACGGTCACCTCACCCCTCCCCCCGATCCTGCTCGCTCGCCACGCGTCCCCCATGCAGGTGGCAGGCGGTGGAGGCAGGAAACCGGGCCGTCGCTGAGTGGGGCAGCGGGTCGGTCCTGATTCCCCGCGCCTCCAATGGACGGGTTGGTTGAGTGGGGCAGCCGAGCCTCGACCCCGCCCCTTTATAAGGTGGGGGAGGGGGATGTCACCCCACATCTCTTAGCATCCATCCTCTTCCACCTCTGCTCCTTTCTTCCGCCCGCCATGGCGAGAGGGGGTGCAGGCCCTTCGATGGTGGCGGCGAGGGTCGCCGCTCGACAGCGCGTTCCCCCTTCCCAAGAGCCCGCGGCGGCGGAGCCGGCTACGAGAGGAAGGGGGGAAGAGGGGGATGAGGTGGCGCAATGGTCGTGCCTCAACCATTGATGCCTCCCGCGATCGAGGGCCATGCCGGGGACAAGCCCCGCGAGTTCTTCATCAGGCTGCGCCAGCCACGGCGTCGTCATCTCCGCCTCCCCACCCCATTTTCTCAGGAGATGGAGCTCGATCCGCCCTAGACCCTCAGGCTACACATGAGGGGCTGCGGGAACAGCGGCATGCGGGTCGACGTCGACTTCCCTGCTCCTCACGTCATGTACCTCCGTCGCGGATGGAAGACGTTTGCTCGCGTCCACAGCCTGACGGCAGGGCTCGTCCTCTACTTCAAGTTAATGGAGGGCGGCCTGCTCTCCGTCAAGGTCTTTGGAGATCTTGGAACTCGCCTAAAGTGCTGCGTGGAGAGCTCCTCCGACAATGAAGATTCCTCCTCGAGCGGGAGTGACGAGGAGGACACCCACAACGACAACGAGGGAGTCGAGCGGCGGGATGCCGAGCCCGACTCCGACTGACCGCGCCGCCCTCCCTCGGCCACGCGCCCTACCGAAGGCCTTCCTCGTCAACCTCTCCATCAGGGCGCTCCCCATTGTCTCGTTGGGCGGCTGGCGTAGGAGGGCCGGAGAAGGCAAAGAAGGCGAGCAGCGGCCATCTAGTCAGAGTACGCGGGCACCGACGCCTTCGTCGCGTAGCGCCGGCCCGCTGCCTCCTCTTCCAGCTCTTTTCCCGGCCCCAAGATGTTCTCTTGGTGCCTTCTGCTCCTCGTACCTTGCCTAGGCGCTCTTTTTGCCCTCCCA
Organism: Triticum aestivum; assembly: GCF_018294505.1. NCBI lineage: Eukaryota > Viridiplantae > Streptophyta > Magnoliopsida > Poales > Poaceae > Triticum > Triticum aestivum. The sequence continues at coordinate 150,580,972 of NC_057814.1, read as the reverse complement.
CCACCTTGTTCTGCTTTCTGAGGAGAGGGACAAGAAAGGGATTACGGGCATCTTATCTCTTTTTAGTTTGTAAGCCTGTGGTCACTTGTTAATTTTAAGACTTGTAATCCCCTTGCTCATGTTTCTAATTCCGTATGAACTGTACCTGTATGGGATGTTTTTAATGAAAAAGGGTGTTTGCGGGGTTCTTTGTGCGTGAGTGAGGCCCATGCCAAGGAATGAATGCTTGTTATTTTTAAGATAATCATTGTCGCCCGGCAACAGGCCTTGCCGTCCCCTGACTTCAGTCGACCATTCTCACGCTTTTGGCGGAGGCAGGGCGAACTAGAGTTAGGCCCTTCGTTTATTTCCTTGCCACCGCGTCTATGACCCGGTTCTATCCCAGGGACTTGGGTACAAGAAGAGGGGGGAGCACGGTGGTCTCGGAGCAAAACGAGGTTTCATTTGTCCTAGTTCCATACGGAAATGGACAACAGGGGATGAAGGACTTATCTGAATCCGCAGCCCCCGGCAACTTCGGCTTGCCATGGTTAGATCCTTGTGTCTTCAGCCCCCGGCAGTCCTGGCTTGCCGGGGCCGGAGCGCTGATTCGTTATCTTTCTCCCAAGCGGCTCAGCAGAAGTGTCCACGTGCCCTGCGAACCAAAGAGGACAGAAAGACGCATACTCGACCTCTAGGCTAAGGGTTAGTTGCCGCTAAGCACTATCGACCCTAACCGAGGGAGAGACTTAACCTAGCATGCATGCTAAAACTTAGGGTGCCAATGCTTCATTTATTTATGCTCAGGGTCTGCACCTGGCCTTGTACAGAGGGTTACATGCCTTGCCGGCAAGGCTTGTACAAAAGGTGGTTTGTCGGGGGGCCCGGCAACCGTGCCTTATGGGTAAAACTTGGAAGATGTTCAATATTCCAGGAGTTGCTCACTGGAATAGCATCTTCGGTCTGCAGGCGGACTGCGCCAGGCCTGGTGACTCGTATTAACCGATAAGGGCCTTCCCACTTCGGCGTCAACTTGTTGGAATTCTTGGCCGACTGAACGCGCCGAAGAACAAGCTCGCCTTCCTCAAAGCTTCGGGCATGAACCTTGCGGCTTTGGTAGCGGCGCACGGCTTGCTGGTAGCGTGCTGCTCTCACAGCCGCCCGAAGACAATCTTCCTCAAGGAGCGTTGCGTCATCTTGCCGCAATTGGTCTTGCTCAAACTTGTCGTAAGCGAGCACTCAAGGTGACCCGTATATGAGTTCTGTGGGGAGAACTGCTTCTGCCCCGTATACTAGGGCAAAGGGTGTCTGGCCCGTGGCTCGGTTTGGCGTCATTCTGATCGACCAAAGAACCACCGGCAACTCATCAATCCAGCGCCTTCCGCTCTTGTGCAGCCTGTCAAAAGTCTTTGTCCTCAGGCCTCGCAACACTTCAGCATTTGCGCTCTTCGCCTGGCCGTTGCTCCGTGGGTGTGCCACGGAAGAGAAACAGACCCTGCTGCCGAGGTCTTGGATGTATTGCATGAAGGTGTTGCTTGTGAACTGCATGCCGTTGTCGGTGATGACTCTGTTTGGCACACCAAAACGGCAAACTAGCCCCTTGAAGAACTTGACGGCTGACTGTGCTGTCACTTTCCTCACTACTTCCACCTCTGGCCACTTTGTGAACTTGTCGATCGCAACGTACAAGTACTCAAAGCCCCCGACAGCGCGGGTGAAAGGGCCCAGGATGTCGAGCCCCCAGACCGAGAATGGCCAGGAAAGAGGAATTGTTTGAAGAGCTTGACCTGGTTGATGAAGCTTCTTCGAATGGAACTGACACGCTTCACACTTGTTTACTAGTGCCATTGCATCTTGGAGGGTAGTGGGCCACAAGAAAGCCTGTCGGAATGCCTTGCCGGCAAGGGCCCTCGACCCTATGTGGGAGCCGCATATGCATCCGTGTATCTCCGCCAACAGCTCCAGTCCTTCCTCCCGGGGAATGCACTTCAATTTCACACCGTTCGGTCTCATCCTGTACAGGACGTCATCAACAAACTGATACATAGCAGACCGACGGGCTACTTTTTTCGCTTCTTCCTGCTCCTCAGGAAGCTCCCCTGTTTGGAGGAATCGGACGGTATGCTGTGCCCATGCCGGAGCCTGGGGCTCGAAGGCAAGGACCAAAGGCATTTCTTCTGCCATGGGAGCGGTCGTCTCTACGGCCAGGGCTTGACGGCCTGCCGGAATCAGTCGCTCCTCGGTAGGCTTAGAATCCGCGGCAACACCCTTGCCGGTGGCCCCCGGGGGCTTAGTGGGAAAGTATTTGCCGGGGCCTGATTTCCTCCGTTTGTTCTGCTCCGTTGATGGTTCGACGGATGGTTGAGTTAACCAAAGCAAAAAAGTACCTGGTTCCATAGGTAGCTTGAATGTAGTGCGCTTTGAGAGGTAATCGGCGATGTTGTTCTCCGCTCGGGGAACGTGCTCCGCTTGTATACCGTAAAAGCGCTCCTCCAGCTTCCTCACCTCATCTACGTAGGCCTCCATCAACGGGCTTTGATAATCTTTGTTAACTTGTCTGACGACAAGCGACGACAAGCTGTGAATCACCCCTGACGATGAGCTTCTTGACCCCGAGGTCTGCTGCGATCCTGAGGCCGGCAAGCAACCCCTCATACTCAGCAGTGTTGTTGGTGGACATCTCCCTGGGAAAGTGCATCTGGATTACATACTTGAGGTGCTCTCCGATGGGTGCGACGAGCAGCACACCAGCACCGGCACCTTGAAGTGAGAAAGCCCCGTCAAAGTACATGATCCAGTTGTGACTTGCTTCCTTGCCGGGGAGAGTGGTCTCCTGGATCTCCTCGTCAGGCGTTGAGGTCCATTCCGCAAAGAACTCTGCCAAGACTCTGCTCTGGATTGTCGAAGTACTTTCAAACTTCAAACCAAAGCTCGAAAGCTCCAAGGCCCACTCCACAATCCTTTCGGTTGCGTCTGGGTTGTGCAGTATCCGTTGTAACGGGAGGCGGGTGACGATGGTGATTTCGTGTGCTCGGAAGTAGTGACGCAGCTTCCTCGAGTCCATAAGGAGGCCGAAGAGCAATTTCTGCACACCAGAGTACCTTGACCTAGCCCCCTACAGGAGGGAGTTGACAAAGTAAACCGGGTGCTGCATCATCTTCTTCTTCTGAACCACCTCATTTGATTGCATGGGCCCTGTCTGTTGGGGAACGTAGTAATTTAAAAAATTTCCTACGCACACACAAGATCATGGTGATGCATAGCAACGACAGGGAAAGTGTTGTCCACGAACCCTCGTAGACCGAAAGCGGAAGCGTTAGAACAACGCGGATGATGTAGTCGTACGTCTTCACGATCCGACCGATCCAAGTACCGAACGCACGGCACCTCCGAGTTCAGCACACGTTCAGCTCGATGACGTCCCACGAACTCCGATCCAGCAGAGCTTCGAGGGAGAGTTCCGTCAGCACGACGGTGTGATGATGGTGATGATGATGCTACCGACGCAGGGCTTCACCAAAGCACCGCTACGGTATGATCGAGGTGGATTATGGTTGAGGGGGGCACCGCATAGGGCTAAGTGATCAATGATCAATTGTTGTGTCTATGGGGTGCCCCCATCCCCCGTATGTAAAGGAGTGGAGGAGGGGGAGGGCCGGCCCTCTCTATGGCGCGCCCTAGGGGAGTCCCACTCCCACCGGGAGTAGGATTCCCCCTTTCCTAGTAGAACTAGGAGCCCATCCAAGTAGTAGGAGTAGGAGAAGGGAAGGAAGGGAGAGAGGAAGAGAAGGAAAAGGGGGGCGCCACCCCCCGTCCTTGTCCAATTCGGACTAGAGGGGGAGGGGGTGCGCGGCTGCCCTGGCCGCACCTCCGCTTTTCCCACTAAGGCCCATATGGCCAATTAACTCCCCGGGGGGGTTCCGGTAACCCCCCGGTACTCCGGTATATGCCCGAAACCTCCCGGAACCCTTCTGGTGTCCAAACATAGTCGTCCAATATATAGATCTTTATGTCTCGACCATTTCGAGACTCCTTGTCATGTCCGTAATCATATCCGGGACTCCGAACGACCTTCGGTACATCAAAACACTAAAACTCATAATATCGATCTTCACCGAACTTTAAGCATGCGGACCCTACGGGTTTGAGAACAATGTAGACATGACCGAGACACGTCTGCGGTCAATAACCAATAGCGGAACCTGGATGCTCATATTGGCTCCTACATATTCTACGAAGATCTTTATCGGTCAAACCGCATAACAACATACGTTGTTCCCTTTGTCATCGGTATGTTACTTGCCTAAGATTCGATCGTCGGTATCTCAATATCTAGTTCATTCTCGTTACCGGCAAGTCTCTTTACTCGTTCCGTAATATATCATCCCACAACTAACTCATTAGTTGCATTGCTTGCAAGGCTTATAGTGATGTGCATTACCGAGAGGGCCCAAAGATACCTCTTCGACAATCGTAGTGACAAATCCTAATCTCGATCTATGCCAACTCAACAAGTACCATCAGAGACACCTGTAGAGCACCTTTATAATCACCCAGTTACGTTGTGACATTTGGTAGCACACAAAGTGTTCCTCCGGTATTCGAGAGTTGCATAATCTCATAGTCATAGAAACATGTATAAGTCATGAAGAAAGCAATAGCTACATACTAAACGATCAAGTGCTAAGCTAACGGAATGGGTCAAGTCAATCACATCATTCTCTAATGATGTGATCCCATTAATCAAATGACAACTCATGTCTATGGCTAGGAAACTTAACCATCTTTGATTCAACGAGCTAGTCAAGTAGAGGCATACTAGTGACACTCTGTTTGTCTATGTATTCACACATGTATCAAGTTTCCGGTTAATACAATTATAGCATGAATAATAAACATTTATCATGAAAATAAGGAAATAAATAATAACTTTATTATTGCCTCTAGGGAATATTTCCTTCCATCTCCCACTTGCACTAGAGTCAATAATCTAGTTCACATCGCCATGTGATTTAACACCAATAGTTCACATCACCATGTGATTAACACCCATAGTTCACATCGTCATGTGACCAACACCCAAAGGGTTTACTAGAGTCAATAATCTAGTTCACATCGCTATGTGATTAACACCCAAAAGAGTACTAAGGTGTGATCATGTTTTGCTTGTAAGAGAAGTTTAGTCAACGGGTCTGCCACATTCAGATTCGTATGTATTTTGCAAATATCTATGTCAACAATGCTCTGCACGGAGCTACTCTAGCTAATTGCTCCCACTTTCAATATGTATCCAGATTGAGACTTAGGGTCATCTGGATCAGTGTAAAAACTTGTATCGACGTAACCCATTACGACGAACCTTTTGTCACCTCCATAATCGAGAAACATATCCTTATTCCACTAAGGATAATTTTTTACCGCTATCCAGTGATCTACTCCTAGATCACTATTGTACTCCCTTGCCAAACTCAGTGTAGGGTATACAATAGATCTAGTACAACATGGCATACTTTATAGAACCTATGGCTGAGGCATAGGGAATGATTTTCATTTTCTTTCTATCTTATGCCGTGGTCGGGCTTTGAGTCTTACTCAATTTCACACCTTGTAACACAGGCAAGAACTCTTTCTTTGACTGTTCTATTTTGAACTACTTCAAAATCCTGTCAAGGTATGTACTCATTGAAAAAACTTATCAAGCGTCTTGATCTATCTCTATAGATCTTGATGCTCAATATGTAAGCAGCTTTACCGAGGTCTTTCTTTGAATAAACTCCTTTCAAATACTCCTTTATGCTTTCCAGAAAATTCTACATTCTTTCCGATCAACAATATGTCGTTCACATATTTATCAGAAATGTTGTAGTGCTCCCACTCACTTTCTTGTAAATACAGGCTTTACCGCAAGTCTGTATAAAACTATATGCTTTGAGCAACTCATCAAAGCGTATATTCCAACTCCGAGATGCTTGCACCAGTCCATAGATGGATCGCTGGAGCTTGCACATTTTGTTAGCACCTTTAGGATCGGCAAAACCTTCTGGTTGCATCATATCCAACTCTTCTTTAAGAAATCCATTAAGGAATGTAGTTTTGACATCCATTTGCCAGATTTTGTAAAATGTGGCAATTTGCTAACATGATTCGGATAGACTTAAGCATCGCTACGAGTGAGAAAATCTCATCGTAGTCAACACCTTGAACTTTGTCAAAGCCATATTCGACAAGTCTAGCTTTGTAGATAGTAACAATACTATCAGCACCCGTCTTTCTCTTGAAGTTCTCATACATGGATCCTATCTCAGATTTCATGGCCTCAAACCATTTCACAGAATCTGGGCTCATCATCACTTCCTCATAGTTCGCAGGTTCGTCATGGTCTAATAACATGACTTCCAGAACAAGATTACCGTACCACTCTGGTGTGGATCTTACTTTGGTTGACCTACGAGGTTCGGTAGAAACTTGATCTGAAGTTTCATGATCATCATGATTAACTCCTCAATAATTGGTGTAGGAGTCACAGGAACAGATTTCTGTGATGAACTACTTTCCAATAAGGGAGCAGGTACAGTTACCTCATCAAGTTCTACTTTCCTCCCACTCACTTCTTTCGAGAGAAACTCCTTCTCTAGAAAGGATCCATTCTTAGCAACGAATATCTTGCCTTCGGATCTGTGATAGAAGGTGTACCCAACTTTCTCCTTTGGGTATCCTATGATGACACTTTTCTCCGATTTGGGTTCGAGCTTATCAGGTTTAAGCTTTTTCATATAAGCATCGCAGCCCCAAACTTTAAGGAACGACAACTTTGGTTTCTTGCCAAACCACAGTGTCGTCTCAACGGATTTAGATGGTGCCCTATTTAACATGAATGCAGCTATCTCTAATGCATAACCCCAAAACGATAGTGGTAAATCGGTAAGGACATCATAGATTGCACCGTATCTTATAAAGTACGGTTACAATGTTCGGACACACCATTACGCTGTGGTGTTCCAGGTGGCGTGAGTTGCGAAACTATTCCGCATTGTTTCAAATGAAGACCAAACTCGTAACTCAAATATTCTCCTCCACGATCAGATCGTACAAACTTTATTTTCTTGTTACGATGATTTTCCACTTCACTCTGAAATTATATGAACTTTTCAAATGTTTCAGACTTATGTTTCATCAAGTAGATGTACCCATATCTGCTCAAATCATCTATGAAGGTCAGAAAATAATGATACCTGCCGCGAGACTCAACACTCATCGGATCGCATACATCAGTATGTATTATTTCAAATAAGTGAGTTGCTCGCTCCATTGTTCCGGAGAACGGAGTCTTAGTCATCTTGCCCATTAGGCATGGTTCGCAAGCATCAAGTGATTCCAGAATCCCATTAGCATGGAGTTTCTTCATGCACTTTACACCAATATGACCTAAATGGCAGTGCCACAAATAAGTTGTACTATCATTATTAACTTTGCATCTTTAGGCTTCAATATTATGAATATGTGTATCACTACGATCGAGATCAAACAAACCATTTTCATTGGGTGTATGACCATAGAAGGTTTTATTCATGTAAGCAGAACAACAATTATTCTCTAACTTAAATGAATAACTGTATTGCAATAAACATGATCAAATCATATTCATGCTCAACGCAAACACCAAATAACACTTATTTAGTTTCAACACTAATCCCAAAAGTATAGGGAGTGTGTGGTGATGATCATATCAATCTTGGAACTACTTCCAACACACATCGTCCCCTCGCCCTTAACAAGTTTCTGTTCATTCTGCAACTCCCATTTCGGGTTACTACTCTTAGCAACTGAACCAATATCATAATGCCGAGGGGTTGCTATAAACACTAGTAAAGTACAAATCAATAACATGTATATCCAATATACCTTTGTTCACTTTGCCATCCTTCTTATCCGCCAAGTATCTAGGGCAGTTCCACTTCCAGTGACCAGTCCTTTTGCAGTAGAAGCACTTAGTCTCAGGCTTAGGTCCAGACTTGGGCTTCTTCGCATGAGTAGCAACTTGCTTGTCGTTCTTTTTGAAGTTCCCCTTCTTCCCTTTGCCCTTTACTTGAAACTAGTGGTCTTGTCAACCATCAACACTTGATGCTTTTATTGATCTCTACCTTCGTTGATTTCAGCATCACGAAGAGCTTGGGAATCGTTTTCGTTATCCCTTGCATATTATAGTTCATCACGAAGTTCTACTAACTTGGTGATAGTGACTAGAGAAGTCTGTCAATCACTATCTTATCTGGAAGATTAACTCCCACTTGATTCAAGCGATTGTAGTACCCAGACAATCTGAGCACATGCTCACTGGTTGAGCTATTCTCATCCATCTTGTAGGCAAAGTACTTGTCAAAGGTCTCATACCTTTCGACATGGGCATGAGTCTGAAATATTAATTTCAACTCTTGGAACATCTCATATGCTCCGTGGCGTTTCCAAAACGTCTTTGAAGCCCCGATTCTAAGCCGTAAAGCATGGTGCACTAAACTATCAAGTAGTCATCATATCGAGCTTGCCAAACGTTCATAACGTCTGCATTTGCTTCTGCAATCGGTCTGTCACCTAGCGGTCCATCAAGGACATAATTCTTCTATGCAGCAATGAGGATAATCCTTAGATCATGGATCCAATCCGCATCATTGCTACTAACATCTTTCAACTTAGTTTTCTCTAGGAACATATAAAAAATACAATAGGGGAGCTAAACGCGAGCTATTGATCTACAACATCGATATGCTAATACTACCAGGACTAAGTTCATGATAAATTAAAGTTCAATTAATCAAATTACTTAAGAACTCCCACTTAGATAGACATCCCTGTAATCATCTAAGTGATCACGTGATCCATATCAACTAAACCATGTCCAATCATCACGTGAGATGGAGTAGTTTTCAATGGTGAACATCACTATGGTGAACATCACTATGTTGATCATATCTTTTATATATATGATTCGCGCTTGACCTTTTGGTCTCTAGTGTTCCGAGGCCATATCTGCATATGCTAGGCTCGTCAAGTTTAACCCGAGTATTCTGCATGTGCAAAACTGGCTTGCACCCGTTGTATGTGAACCTAGAGCTTATCACATCCGATCATCACTTGGTGTCTCGGCACGACGAACTTTTGCAACGGTGCATACTCAGGGAGAACACTTGTACCTTGAAATTTAGTGAGAGATCATCTTATAATTCTACCGTCGATCTAAGCGAAATAAGATGCATAAAAGATAAACATCACATGCAATCAATATAAGTGATATGATATGGCCATCATCATCTTGTGCTTGTGATCACCATCTCCGAAGCACCGTCATGATCATCATCGACATCGGCGCGACACCTTGATCTCCATCGTAGCATCGTTATCGTCTCGCCAACTATTGCTTCTACGACTATCACTACCGCTTAGTAATAAAGTAAAGCAATTACAGGGCGATTGCATTGCATACAATAAAGCGACAACCATATGGCTCCTGCCAGTTGCCGATAACTCGGTTACAAAACATGACCATCTCATACAATAAAATATAGCATCATGTCTTGACCATATCACATCACAACATGCCCTGCAAAAACAAGTTAGACGTCCTCTACTTTGTTGTTGCAAGTTTTACGTGGCTGCTACGTACGGGCTGAGCAAGAACCGTTCTTACCTACGCATCAAAACCACAACGATAGTTTTTCAAGTTAGTGTTGTTTTAACCTTCTCAAGGACCGGGCGTAGCCACACTCGATTCAACTAAAGTTTGAGAAACTGACACCCGCTAGCCGCCTGTGTGCAAAGCACGTCGGTAGAACGAGTCTCGCGTAAGCGTATGCGTCATGTCGGTCTGGGCCGCTTCATCCAACAATATAGCCGAACCAAAGTGTGACATGCTGGTAAGCAGTATGACTTGTATCGCCCACAACTCACTTGTGTTCTACTCGTGCATATAACATCTACGCATAAACCTGGCTCGAAAGCCACTGTTGGGGAACGTAGTAATTTCAAAAATTTCCGACGCACACGCAAGATCATGGTGATGCATAGCAACGAGAGGGGAGAGTGTTGTCCACGTACCCTCGTAGACCGAAAGCGGAAGCGTTAGGACAACGCGGATGATGTAGTCGTACGTCTTCACGATTCGACCGATCCAAGTACCGAACACACGGCAACTCCGAGTTCAGCACACGTTCAGCTCGATGACGTCCCACGAACTCCGATCCAGCAGAGCTTCGAGGGAGAGTTTCGTCAGCACGACGGCCTGATGATGGTGATGATGATGCTACCGACGCAGGGCTTCGCCTAATCACCACTATGATATGATCGAGGTGGATTATGGTGGAGGGGGGCACGGCACACGGCTAAGAGATCAATGATCAATTGTTGTGTCTATGGGGTGCCCCCTCCCCCGAAAGGAGTGGAGGAGGGGGAGGGCCGGCCCTCTCTATGGCGCGCCCTAGGGGCGTCCTACTCCCACCGGGAGTAGGATTCCCCCTTTCCTAGTAGAACTTGGAGCCCTTCCAAGTAGTAGGAGTAGGAGAAGGGAAGGAAGGGAGAGAGGAAGAGAAGGAAAAAGGGGGGCGCCACCCCCTCTTTGTCCAATTCGGACTAGAAGGGGAGGGGGTGCGCGGCTGCCCTGGCCGCCCCTCCTCTTCTCCTACTAAGGCCCATGAGGACCAATTAACTCCCAGGGGGGGTCCGGTAACCCCCCGGTACTCCGGTATATGCCCGAAACCTCCCGGAACCCTTCCGGTGTCCAAACATAGTCGTCCAATATATCGATCTTTACGTCTCGACCATTTCGAGACTCCTCGTAATGTCCGTGATCATATCCGGGACTACGAACTACCTTCGGTACATCAAAACAATAAAACTCATAATACCGATCGTCACCGAACTTTAAGCGTGCAGACCCTACGGGTTCGAGAACAATGTAGACATGACCGAGACACGTCTCTGGTCAATAACCAATAGCGGAACCTGGATGCTCATATTGGCTCCTACATATTCTACGAAGATCTTTATCGGTCAAACCGCATAACAACATAGTTGTTCCCTTTGTCATCGGTATGTTACTTGCCCGAGATTCAATCGTCGGTATCTCAATACCTAGTTCAATCTCGTTACCGACAAGTCTCTTTACTCGTTCTGTAATGCATCATCCCGCAACTAACTCATTAGTTGCATTGCTTGCAAGTTCTTATAGTGATGTGCATTACCAAGAGGGCCCAGAGATACCTCTCCGACAATCATAGTGACAAATACTAATCTCGATCTATGTCAACTCAACAAGTACCATTGCAGACACCTGTAGAGCACCTTTATAATCACCCAGTTACGTTGTGACGTTTGGTAGCACACAAAGTGTTCCTCCGGTATTTGGAAGTTGCATAATCTCGTAGTCATAGGAACATGTATAATTTATGAACAAAGCAATAGCAACATACTAAACGATCAAGTGCTAAGCTAACGGAATGGGTCAAGTCAATCACATCATTCTCTAATGATGTGATCCCGTTAATCAAATGACAACTCATGTCTATGGCCAGGAAACTTAACCATCTTTGATTCAACAAGCTAATCAAGTAGAGGCATACTAGTGACACTCTGTTTGTCTATGTATTCACACATGTATCAAGTTTCTGGTTAATACAATTCTAGCATGAATAATAAACATTTATCGTGAAAATAAGGAAATAAATAATAACTTTATTATTGCCTCTAGGGCATATTTCCTTCACTGTCCTGATGGCATCAGACTCTGCCGGGGGCCTTGCCTTGCCGGCATTGGGACCTGCCGGGGGAATCTCTGGCTTGCCATCCACCAGTCCTGCCGTCGCCACTGCCTCTTCATCGACCTCCCTCTGCGCCACTAGCGCGGCAGTGACCACTTTATTCGTCGCCGCCAGATACAGCAGCTACGGCTCTTGTGGTTTAGGCGCAACCAGTATTGGTGTAGAGGAAAGGTATTTCTTCAGATCCTGCAACGCGGCCTCGGCCTCTAGGGTCCACTCCATTGGGCCTTCCTTCTTCAAGACCTTGAAAAAGGGAAGGGCACGCTCAGCGGACTTGGAGATGAATCTGCTCATGGCGGCAACGCAGCCAGTGAGCCGACGCACATCCATGATCCGCTTGGGTGCCTCAGTCTGCTCAATAGCCTTGATCTTGTCCGGGTTTGCCTTGATCCCACACTGTGACACAAAGAACCCGATAATTTTGCCTGACGGAACGCCAAAGACAGACTTCTCAGGGTTCAACTTGAGGTTGATCTTGCATAGGTTGGCAAACGTCTCTTCTAAGTCTTGTACAAGGGTTGCCTTGTCCTTGGTTTTGACCACTATGTCATCCATATAAGCTTCCATATTTCTATGTAGCTGGGGCTCAAAACCAATTTGGACCGCCCTTGCGAATGTCGAGCCAGCACTCTTCAACCCGAAAGGCGTCCGTAAAAAGCAATACGTACCACATGGGGTGATTAATGTTGTCTTCTCTTCGTCTTCCTTTGCCATGAAGATCTGGTGGTAGCCCAAGTAGGCGTCGAGGAATGATAACTGATCGCACCCGGTCGTGGAGTCAACAATCTGGTCAATGCGCGGCAACAGGAAGGGGTCCTTCGGACAAGCCTTATTGATATCTATGTAATCAATACACACCATCCACTTCCCGTTTGCCTTGCGCACCACCACCGGATTGGCCAACCACGTCGGATGGAGCACCCCTCTCACCAAGCCCGCCGCTTCCAACTTCCTTATCTCCTATGTGATGAAGTCCTGCCGTTCCAAAGCTTGCTTCCTGACCTTCTGCTTGACGGGTCGCGCATGGGGACAGACAGCAAGATGGTTCTCAATCACTTCCCTGGGAACGCCGGGGATGTCGGATGCTTGCCATGCAAACACATCGACATTCGCCCGCAGGAAAATGACGAGCGCACTTTCCTATTTGCTGTCGAGGGTGGAGCTGATGGTGAAAGCCCCTGCAGTGCCATCCTCCTTGACGGACACCCTCTTGGTCTCTGGTGGTGCAGCTCTGGATTTCTTGCTCTTGCCGGTGGAGCTCTCTGGCACGTCCTCGATGGTAGCACAACACTCGGAAGAGGTGCGCTTGTCGAAGTGGGTGCGAGAGGTCTTGTCGGTCTTCTTCTTCATTCCCGGGGCTTCAGCGGCAGGAGAAAGTGCCTTGGCGGCAGCAGCTGCAACTGCTTCTCGGTAGAGTTAGTCAGCGCAGATTAGCGCGTCCTTCTTGTCGAAGGGGACGGTGATGCTGGTCATCGGCCAAGGCATCTTCAGCGTGTTGTAGGTGTAGTGCGACACCGCCATGAACTTGGCTAGTGTCGGGCGGCCGAGGATCCCGTTGTAGGGCAAGGGGATCTCGGCTACATCAAAGACAATCCTCTCCGTCCTATAGTTCAGCTCGCCTCCAAACGTCACAGGCAAAGTGACCTTCCCCTTCGGCTGGCTCCTTCCCGGGTTGACCCCTTGAAACGTGCCCGTTTCCTCGAGGTCTCCATCAGGAATTTGCAGCCTTTTGATCACAACGGGTGAGATCAAGTTCAGACCGGCCCCGCCGTCAACCAGCATCTTGTTCACCTTGAGGTTGCGTATCGTTGGTGAGACCAACAACGGCAAACACCCGATCGCAGTTGTGCGGTCAGGGTGGTCCTCGGCGTCAAAGATGAGGGGCATGCTGGACCACTTCAGTGGCTTCTGAGCGTCGAACGAGGGCCCCACTGCTGTGATCTTACGCGCCCACTTTTTGAGCTGGCGGTGAGAAGTATGTAGCGAGGCGCCACCATCGACGCACATGGCCTCCGTAGCCTTCTGGAACTCATGCTCGCTGGACTCGTCGTCCTCATCATGATCATCATCATCCTACTTCTTGTCGCGGCCTCGAGCGGGCCTCTCTTGCTGGTTATCCATGCCGCGGCGACCTCCTTGGCCGCCACGCTTCTTGCCGGATCCTTCAGCGCCATCTTGGCCCTTCTCCTTGTCCCGCCTCTCATACTCGGTGTAACACCCCAAAAATTTAACTATGTTTTGCTTATTAAAATTTTGCCAGGAAGTTAAATTTTTATTTTTCTGGATTTATTTTTGATCTCAGAATCTCTCTTTTCTTCTAAGTTGTGGAGTTTTCACCCCAAGTGAAAACTTTCCAATTATTATTGGACATGTTTACCCTCTCAAATAAAACAATTCTTTTATCAGTGGGATTATTTATAATTATTTTTCCCTGAGCTTTATTTCTCTAAAATGGGTTTTCATAAGTTTTAGGGTCCCATTTGCACTACAACCATTTGATAAATTCATTTAAAAATCCCACCAAAATTTGGGCTTGACATGTGATGTTCCTAGATCACTTTTGTGCAAAAATACCCTTTAGTCATTTGGAGATTTTGAGATTTTCCCCAAGTTTTCAAATCTGGTCCAGCTTGCACTTTTGCACTACAACCTATTTAAACATTTCCTTAAAACTTCCACCAAAATTAGGGGATGTTAGTAGGAGTATATTATTCAACTTTATTCAAAAAACCCACTGGTGTTCTTTGAAAAATTTGAGCAAAATATCCTCTTTTGCTCTCTGGCCCAGTTTGGTATTTTCTACTGCAACCATATTTTAACTTGCCCTTTTACCCATGATTCCTTTTCCTGCTTATAGACCACTCTACCAAACCCTAAAGTCCAGGAGAATGGACCTACTGGAGTATTTTTGGTCCATGAAACTATGCCTTTTACTTTCTGTCTAGAAATGGTTTTCCCAAAAACTTGCACTATCAAGTTTCTAGTATTGACCAACTGACCTTACCACCCTCTTCTGCATCTAAAGAGACTATGATCTGGAGATTTTGGCCACCCCAAGAGTTGCCTAGATGCACTTAGCATTCTATCGAACACCTTGAGTGCATGAACAGTTTTGGCATGATTATTAGTTTGCATTGTGAACTTGATCCCCTGACCTAACAAGCTTGTCCACTGATCTCTTTGCAAACCCTAGCCTAGACCTGGTAATCCCCAGCCCCACCCAAGCCTCCTGGCATGCCTTGGCATTTTGCCAAACACCTCGCGTGCGTGCGCTGGGCGCGCCTAGAGCGCACGTTTTGCACGTGCGCGCACCGAGTCGCCGCGTCCCACTGCCGTCGCCCCGCGCTCGTTCTGGCCTTTACCCCACTCGCACCCAACGTGCCCCGACTCCTCCCTCGCCGCAGAGCCACCCTGGCCCCCTCCAGGCGCCCTACAGCGCCACCAAAGCAAGCGGCCACCGCCGCTCCGCCAGCTCCTCCCGTGGACGGCGCCGCCCAGGCCACAGCCGCGCGCCAGCTCGCCCTGAACATTTCGAGCTCATCCCCTCGCCCTGCCAGACGCCGCCAGCCATCGCCACGTCGCCCTGCAGCTACAGAACGGCGGTTCGCCGGCGTCCTTATCCACGGCCATCGCAGAACCGACCCCAACCGCCTATAAAAGGGACCCCGAGCTCGACCAGGCACCCAGGCAACCTGAAGCCTCTCCAGCAAAGCACCCATGGCCAGCCAGCGACGGTGGGAGGCCTTCTTCCCCATCTCCGACAGGTTCGGCTGCCGCCACGCTCCGGCCCCGCTCGTCGCAACCAGAGCTGCCCCCGTCCAACCAGTGCCACCATCCCCTTCCCCTCGATCTCGCGGAGCCACCCAAGACCTCAAACTCGCTCGGGAACCACCGTAGCGCGAAGTCCCAATTCTCCCGAAGCCGCCGTCCGCCGCGAAGCGCGCCGCCGGCGACTCCCTCCGTCTCTGCCACCCTCTCGGCCACCGGGAGGACCGCCCTGGAACCACGGATCCATCCCAGCCCTCCGGAGCCCGCGAGGAGCCGCTGTTCGCCGGCGTTGATCGCCGGAGCCCCGCCTCTGTTCGGCCAGAGGAGGAAGGAGGCGCGGGCGACTGGTCAAACCTAACCAGTGGGCCCAAGGGACCCACTGTCAGCGACCCCGAGCCGGTCCACGCGGGTTAAGTGGAGGCGTAAAGCCCGAAGTACGTGTCCTCCTCTCGAAAGCGTATTTCGTCCGAAACGTTTTCTTTTCTGTTTTATTTTAAAAACAGGATTTTGACTAAACTTTGACTGGCTATAACTTTTTAAATATAAGTCCAAATAACTTGATTATTTTTTTGTTCTTTCTCAAATTCTGTCTAGTTTATTTTAGTATTTATTTGAAAATTTTCCAAACAAATTTTTTGTACTGTTTTGAAACTATGCGTTAATTTGAATATTTTGAAAAATAGGATTTTTGGAGAGAGGAGAAAACTTTCAAAAGTTCTGGAATGCACCCTGCCTCTCCACAACTTGAAGGCAAGCATTCTGAACCCTGGCATAATATTTTTGTGTGTTGTTTGATACGGTTACAACACCACCTTGACACGGAGCATTCCTTATTTTATGTGACGATACAATCATACGCATGAGTGCATAATGAAGATTCTTTGCTGTTAGAAATGGATATGCTTGTGACAGTAATCATCTTCGTATGCCTTTCATGCCTACCGGAAGGAAGCCGGGAAAGTCTCCGTCTTGGGTAGACACGAGCTTGTCCCTAGTTCCTCGTCGAGACGAGTGTGTCCGGTATGGCATGATGAGGTATGATGAGTGGTGATTCTATCTGTTAATGGAAATATATTTGTTATGCTTATCATACAGGGAATACTTGAACCTCCTGAGTCGGCCGTAGATCGAGTCTTGTTCCAGTAACCCCCATATTTGTTTGGTACTACCACTTGTCCCTGCCGCAGGTAGGGTATGGTTCAGTAAGTTGTCAACCCCTTCCTAGCACACACCGGACAGAGAGGCCATGGTGGAAGATACCGGATGCATCCGGTAGGCATGCCACCTGGTCCGGGGGCATGGGTGTTTCCGGTTGGGACCAAGAGGGGGGCACCCCTTAGTAGCACGTGTTATAAATTTTGTGGTCCCGTGCTAAGTCGAGGTTGTAGCCTCCCCACTTAGAGTTTTGCTTGACAGGTGTCGTGGGTGATTCCAGACACCGGTAAGTTAAGCTGCTGTGTGCGGGTCAGGTGTGTTTTCAATTAAAAGACCGTAAATGGAATTAGTCCCGATGGACTAAAGGAATCCGTTACTCGTGGGTAAAGAGTACACCCTCTGCAGAGGTTAAATCTATTCGAATAGCCGTCTCCATGGGTAAGGACTACAGTCTGAGATGGGTTAAGTGCCGATCTTAGTGTCAGTCTTCGGAGGAGACACTGTTAAACCAGAACATGGATCATGACTTGTGACTTATGATGATTATGATTATTATTATATTGGACTAACCCTTTTACTACTTAAATTATTGAGTATCACTGGGACGGTTCTACCTCCTGGATATTCATTGTGATTATTTTCTTATAAGCCCTTTATGTGTTGTCGCTCAGACGCCCGACTGTGGCATGCTTGTTATTTATTTACTCTATAAGCCCTTTATGTGGTGTCGCACAGACGCCCGACTGTGGCATGCTTGTTATTTATTTACACTATAAGCCCTTTATGTGGTGTCGCACAGACGCCCGACTGTGGCATGCCTGTTGTTTAAATTGTTTATAAGCCCTTTATGTGGTGTCGCTTAGACGCCCGACAGAGGCATGTTTTATATGCTCATCCCTTCGAGGCGTCGTTTCAGACACCCGATCGGTGCATTTTTATTCCTATTCTCGGATTGCATATTCATGTTTTATATGAACAACCTACATGCGTGCATCATGGATTTTGTTTATTTCGTGACTGACATTGTGATCATAGAATATTTCAGAGCATGATTATCATTCATTGTATTATACCCGTGTTCATAATGTTTGCGAGTACATTCAAAAGTACTCACTGGCTTGTCCATGGCTATTGTCTTGGCCAGATTTCTTGCTTGGAGAGGAGCGTTGCGATGACAGCCCCGGAACCTAAGCAACGGTTATAGCAGCCTCGCGAAGATAGGAGTTATCTAGGTCAGCTGTTCCTGTGGGAAATGGAGTCCCATAGACGCAGATGAACCACAAACCGCTTCCGCCATCAACCACTAGAAACCATTTGTTGTACTCATAAGCCACAATGGTCTTGTACTACATATTTCGTACTTTGCTTGGAATTTCTGTATGAAGTCGGTGCCTCATCAGCTAACAGTAATCCTGGGGCTGGTGAGCACAAGGGCCATTTTCTGGGAAATTAATATCCCGAAAAACGGTCCTGACAAACTTGGTATCAGAGCCAGGCTAACCATTGGCTAATCCTATCTTAGCCAGATCGATAAACCTAGGTTAACCAACCCACCAGACCTTAACCTAACCCCGACCAAGCTTCTCGTGTAAGATAGCCACACAGTGACCCCGACACTTTTGGTAGTCGGTGCCCAACCTATCAGCCTAGCCTGTCGATCACGTGCTAGTGACCGACACCTATATTGTCTCATTCGCAAGCGTGCGAAGGAAGACTCCATCCCCCTTTTTCTATAAAAAGGGCACGCTAACCTCAACTCAGCACGGCACACCCTCTTTCCCAAACCGAGCTATAATGCCTGGACCCATCGTGCACAATGAGACCACACCAACCAACCTTGGAGGTTTTGTGACCGTGCTCGCAAACCTCACCCGCCGTGCCTATGCATTAGAAGAGCCCCCAGAATATGTTGTGTACCAAGGACCCATGAGCGGTGAAAGCCGTCAGTTCTGGGCCACTGTGCACATCTATGATACGGGTCTATCTCCAGTTCAACTCCGGCACTTGTCGCCCAGAGTTAACTGTCGCTCGTTCTACTACTACCCCAGCCGCGACGGGTATGGTAGGCCACCCCAGGTTGCCAACGGAGATCACGAGACGGATCCTGCATTGTTGCATCTGGTGCGCTATGTAAGTGCACTAGAGGGACTGTTCGATCAAATCACCCTTGATCTGATCGCAGCTCGTGGAGAACTGATTCGTCGAGCCCCGGCAAGAGGAGAAGATGAGCCCGACGCCGACAACCCAGTCGTGCTGTTCGGACAGCCGATCGAGTCCTTGAGGTCTGCCCCAGCCATCGACCAAAATGCTTTGGTGTCCCCAGAAGTGCTCCGTCGCCTCTTGGGAACACACTCCAACGGGATTGTGGCCAACAACCCCCGCGATGGTCATCATCGCTACCCCGACCCTGCAGCCCCTCAACCCCCTCCAGCAAATCCCGACGGTGAAACCCGTGGAGAAGCCTCGACGTCCACAAGGCATGCCCGCCTAGATATGAACGAAGTACACTAAGTCGCTCGAGTAGTACCGAGTCTTAGTATGTCCACGCCCTGTAACAGTGTGATCCTGTATCGCCATAATTTAATGCTATTTGCTTGTGCGCCCCTATTTTTAATAGTAGCCATGCATAAGTATGTTGGTGTACGATTGCATTTTTGTTATCCGGCCATAGCTACCAAAAACCAACCTCCGCGACACAAAGTTTGTGCTATGAGTAAACTTCTAGTTTCAACTAACAGGAATATTTTTCCTCGTAACATATAGCTTATTTCCTGAACCGTCAGCACCGCGGTTACATCCGTTTGTGTATCGTTTGACTGCTTGTTGTAATAATCATGTTGTGCTTTAAAATTTTCTGTATTAGTATATTGCCTTGGTTGAAGTTGTTTCTCGTGATAAAATAAAATCGATTGTTTGTTTTATTATAGCAAACTTCATAGTAAGGTTTTTCTTAAAAGACCACTGCGATGAAAAATGTTTTTCTCAATAAAAATAATTAATTTGCATGCCCTCGCGTTATACGACTCGCGAGACGCATACACTAAATACACGACCGCGCGTTTTTCTATCACCTAATCGATTACCTTGCTATTACACCACAACTGCACCTTAGTTAGCGGTTCTACTGTGACCCCGTCCTATCATGTGTGTGGAGTAACCGCTTTCCATGTTACGATTATCACATGGTACGAGCAATCCTTTTGCAAAATATGTCCTTAGCAAATCTCAAGGACGAGATTTTTCTGAAGGGGGGTAGTGTTGTAACACCCCAAAAATTTAACTATGTTTTGCTTATTAAAATTTTGCCAGGAAGTTAAATTTTTATTTTTCTGGATTTATTTTTGATCTCAGAATCTTTCTTTTCTTCTAAGTTGTGGAGTTTTCACCCCAAGGGAAAACTTTCCAATTATTATTGGACTTGTTTACCCTCTCAAATAAAACAATTCTTTATCAGTGGGATTATTTATAATTATTTTCCCTGAGCTTTATTTCTCTAAAATGCGTTTTCATAAGTTTTAGGGTCCCATTTGCACTACAACCCTTTGATAAATTCATTTAAAAATCCCACCAAAATTTGGGGATGACATGTGATGTTCCTAGATCACTTTTGTGCAAAAATACCCTTTAGTCATTTGGAGATTTTGAGCTTTTCCCCAAGTTTATAAATCAGGTCCAGTTTGCACTTTTTCACTACAACCTATTTAAATATTTCTTTAAAACTTCCACCAAAATTAGGGGATGTTAGTAGGAGTATATTATTCAAGTTTATTGAAAAAATCCACTGGTGTTCTTTGAAAAATTTGAGCAAAACATCCTCTTTTGCTCTCTGGCCCAGTTTGGTATTTTCTACTGCAACCATATTTTAACTTGCCCTTTTACCCATGATTCTTTTTCCTGCTTATAGACCACTCTACCAAACCCTAAAGTCCAGGAGAATGGACCTATTGGAATATTTTTGGTCCATGAAACTATGCCTTTTACTTTCTGTCCAGAAATGGTTTTCCCAAAAACTTGCACTATCAAGTTTCTAGTCTTGACCAACTGACCTTACCACCCTCTTTTGCATCTAAAGAGACTATGATCTGGAGATTTTGGCCACCCCAAGAGTTGCCTAGATGCACTTAGCATTCTGTCGAACACCTTGAGTGCATGAACAGATTTGGCATGATTATTAGTTTGCATTGTGAACTTGATCCCCTGACCTAACAAGCTTGTCCACTGATCTCTTTGCAAACCCTAGCCTAGACTTGGTAATCCCCAGCCCCACCCAAGCCTCCTGGCATGCCTTGGCATTTTGCCGAACACCTCGCGTGCGTGCGCTGGGCGCGCCCAGAGCGCACGTTTTGCACGCGCACGCACCGAGTCGCCACGTCCCACTGCCGTCGCCCCTCGCTCGTTCTGGCCTTTCCCCCACTCGCAGCCAACGCGCCCCGACTCCTCCCTCGCCGCAGAGCCACCCTGGCCCCCTCCTGACGCCCTACAGCGCCACCGACGCAAGCTGCCACCACCGCTCCGACAGCTCCTGCCGTGGACGGCGCCGCCCGAGCCACAGCCGCGCGCCAACTCGCTCTGAACAGCTCGAGCTCATCCCCTCGCCCTGCCAGACCCCGCCAGCCATCGCCACGTCGCCCTGCAGCTACAGAACGGCGGATCGCCGGCGTCCTTATCCACGGTCGCCGCGGAACCGACCCCAACTGCCTATAAAAGGGACCCCGAGCTCGACCAGGCACCCAGGCGACCTCAAGCCTCTCCACCAAAGCCCCCACGGCCAGCCAGCGACGGCGGGAGGCCTTCTTCCCCATCTCCGACAGGTTCGGCCGCCGCCCCGCTCCGGCCCCGCTCGTCGCAACCAGAGCCGCCCCCGTCCAACCAGTGCCCCCATCCGCTTCCCCTCGATCTCGCGGAGCCACCCAAGACCACAAACTCGCTCGGGAACCACCGTAGCGCGAAGTCCCAATTCTCCCGAAGCCGCCGTCCGCCGTGAAGCTCGCCGCTGGCGACTCCCTCCGTCCCCGCCACCCTCTCGACCACCTGGAGGACCGCCCTGGAACCACGGATCCATCCCTGCCCTCCAGAGCCTGCGAGGAGCCGCTGTTCGCTGGCGTTGATCGTCGGAGCCCCGCCTCTGTTCGGCCAGAGGAGGAAGGCGGCGCGGGCGACTGGTCAAACCTGACCAGTGGGCCCAAGGGACCCACTGTCAGCGACCCCGAGCTGGTCCACGCGGGTTAAGTGGAGGCGTAAAGCCCGAAGTACGTGTCCTCCTCTCGAAAGCGTATTTCGTCCAAAACGTTTTCTTTTCTGTTTTATTTTAAAAACAAGATTTTGACTAAACTTTGACAAGCTATAACTTTTTAAATATAAGTCCAAATGACTTGATTCTTTTTTTGTTGTTTCTCAAATTTTGTCTAGTTTATTTTCGTATTTATTTGAAAATTTTCCAAAAAACTTTTTTGTACTGTTTTGAAACTATGTGTTAATTTGAATATTTTCAAAAATAGGACTTTTGGAGAGAGGAGAAAACTATCAAAATTTCTGGAATGCAGCCTGCCTCTCCACAACTTGAAGGTGAAGGAAATATGCCCTAGAGGCAATAATAAAGTTATAATTTATTTCCTTATTTCATGATAAATGTTTATTATTCATGCTAGAATTGTATTAACCGGAAACATAATACTTGTGTGAATACATAGACAAACAGAGTGTCACTAGTATGCCTCTACTTGACTAGCTCGTTGATCAAAGATGGTTATATTTCCTAGCCATAGACATGAGTTGTCATTTGATTAACGGGATCACATCATTAGAAGAATGATGTGATTGACTTGACCCATTCAGTTAGCTTAGCACTCGATCGTTTAGTATATTGCTATTACTTTCTTCATGACTTAAACATGTTCCTATGACTATGAGATTATGCAACTCCCGTTTACCGGAGGAACACTTTGTGTGCTACCAAACGTCACAACGTAACTGGGTGATTATAAAGGTGCTCTACAGGTGCCTCCAATGGTACTTGTTGGGTTGGCGTATTTCGAGATTAGGATTTGTCACTCCGATTGTCGGAGAGGTATCTCTGGGCCCACTCAGTAATACACATCACTATAAGCCTTGCAAGCATTGTGACTAATGAGTTAGTTGCGGGATGATGTATTACGGAATGAGTAAAGAGACTTGCCGGTAACGAGATTGAACTAGGTATCGAGATACCGACTATCGAATCTCGGGCAAATAACATACCGATGACAAAGGGAACAACGTATGTTGTTATGCGGTCTGACCGATAAAGATCTTCATAGAATATGTAGGAACCAATATGAGCATCCAGGTTCCGCTATTGGTTATTGACCGGAGAGATGTCTCGGTCATGTCTACATAGTTCTCGAACCCATAGGGTCCGCACGCTTAACGTTACGATGACAGCTTTATTATGAGTTTATATGTTTTGATGTACCGAAGGTTGTTCGGAGTCCCGGATGTGATCACGGACATGACGAGGAGTCTCGAAATGGTCGAGACATAAAGATTGATATATTGGACGACTATATTCGGACACCGGAAGTGTTCCGGGTGATTTCGGAGAAAACCGGAGTGCCGGAGGGTTACCGGAACCCCCCGGGAGAAATGGTGGGCCTTATGGGCCTTAGTGGAGAGAGAGAGGGGCTGCCAGGGTTGGCCGTGCGCCCCCTCTCCCTCTGGTCCGAATTGGACTAGGAGAGGGGGGGCGGCGCCCCCCTTTCCCTCTCCCTCTCCCCCTTCCTTTCCCCCTCCTAGTAGGAGTAGGAAAGAGGGGAGTCCTACTCCTACTAGGAAGTGGACTCCTCCTCCTGCCGCGCCAACAATGGCCGGCCGGCCTCCCCTTGCTCCTTTATATACGGGGGCAGGGGGGCACTCTTGACACACAATTGATCAACGATCTTTTAGCCGTGTGCGGTGCCCCCCTCCACCATATTACACCTCGATAATATCGTAGCGGTGCTTAGGCGAAGCCCTGCGTCGGTAGAACATCATCATCGTCACCACGCCGTCGTGCTGACGAAACTCTCCCTCGACACTCGGCTCGATCGGAGTTCAAGGGACGTCATCGAGCTGAACGTGTGCTGAACTCGGAGGTGCCGTGCGTTTGGTACTTGATCGGTCGGATCGTGAAGACGTACGACTACATCAACCACGTTGTGTTAACGCTTCCGCTTTCGGTCTATGAGGGTACGTAGATAACACTCTCCCCTCTCGTTGCTATGCATCACCATGATCTTGCGTGTGCATAGGAATTTTTTTGAAATTACAACGATCCCCAACAGTGGCATCCGAGCCTGGTTTTATGCGTTGATGTTATGCACGAGTAGAACACAAGTGAGTTGTGGGCGATATAAGTCATACTGCTTACCAGCATGTCATACTTTGGTTCAGCGGTATTGTGAGATGAAGCGTCCCGGACCGACATTACGCGTACGCTTACGCGAGACTGGTTTCACCGTTATGAGCACTCGTTGCTTAAAGGTGACCGGCGGGTGTCTGTCTCTCTCACTTTAGTTGAACCGAGTGTGGCTACGCCCGGTCCTTGCGAAGGTTAAAACAGCACCAACTTGACAAACTATCATTGTGGTTTTGATGCGTAGGTAAGAACGGTTCTTGCTAAGCCCGTAGCAGCCACGTAAAACTTGCAACAACAAAGTAGAGGACGTCTAACTTGTTTTTGCAGGGCATGTTGTGATGTGATATGGTCAAGACATGATGCTAAATTTTATTGTATGAGATGATCATGTTTTGTAACCGAGTTATCGGCAACTGGCAGGAGCCATATGGTTGTCACTTTATTGTATGCAATGCAATCGCCCTGTAATGCTTTACTTTATCACTAAGCGGTAGCGATAGTCGTAGAAGCATAAGATTGGCGAGACGACAACGATGCTACGATGGAGATCAAGGTGTCGCGCCGGTGACGATGGTGATCATGACGGTGCTTCGGAGATGGAGATCACAAGCACGGGATGATGATGATGGCCATATCATATCACTTATATTGATTGCATGTGATGTTTATCTTTTATGCATCTTATCTTGCTTTGATTGATGGTAGCATTATAAGATGATCCCTCACTAAATTATCAAAGTATAAGTGTTCTCCCTGAGTATGCACCGTTGCGAAACTTCTTCGTGCTGAGACACCACGTGATGATCGGGTGTGATAGGCTCTACGTTCAAATACAACAGGTGCAAAACAGTTGCACACGCGGAATACTCAGGTTAAACTTGACGAGCCTAGCATATAACAGATATGGCCTCGGAACACGGAGACCGAAAGGTCGAGGGTGAATCATATAGTAGATATGATCAACATAGTGATGTTCACCGTTGAAACTACTCCATCTCACGTGATGATCGGACATGGTTTAGTTGATATGGATCACGTGATCACTTAGAGGATTAGAGGGATGTCTATCTAAGTGGGAGTTCTTAAGTAATATGATTAATTGAACTTGAATTTATCATGAACTTAGTACCTGATAGTATCTTGCTTGTCTATGTTAATTGTAGATAGATGGCCCGTGCTGTTGTTCCGTTGAATTTTAATGCGTTCCTTGAGAAAGCAAAGTTGAAAGATGAAGGTAGCAGTTACATGGACTGGGTCTGTAACTTGAGGATTATCCTCATTGCTGCACAGAAAAATTACGTCCTGGAAGCACCGCTGGGTGCCAGGCCTGCTGCAAGAGCAACACCAGAAGTTATGAACGTCTGGCAGAGCAAAGCTGATGACTACTCGATAGTTTAGTGTGCCATGCTTTACGGCTTAGAACTGGGTCTTCAATGACGTTTTGAGCGTCATGGAGCATATGAGATGTTCCAGGAGTTGAAGTTAATATTTCAAGCAAATGCCCGGATTGAGAGATGATGTCTCCAATAAGTTCTATAGCTGCAAGATGGAAGAGAATAGTTCTGTCAGTGAGCATATACTCAAAATGTCTGGGTATCATAATCACTTGATTCAACTGGGAGTTAATCTTCCGGATGATAGCGTCATTGACAGAATTCTTCAATCACTGCCACCAAGCTACATGAGCTTTGTGATGAACTATAATATGCAAGGGATGAATAAGATGATTCCCGAGCTCTTCGCAATGCTAAAGGCTGCGGAGGTATAAATCAAAAAGGAGCATCAAGTGTTGATGGTCAATAAGACCACTAGTTTCAAGAAAAAGGGCAAAGGGAAGAAGAAGGGGAACTTCAAGAAAAACAGCAAGCAAGTTGCTGTTCAGGAGAAGAAACCCAAGTCTGGACCTAAGCCTGAGACTGAGTGCTTCTACTGCAAGCAGACTGGTCACTAGAAGCGGAACTGCCCCAAGTACTTGGCGGATAAGAAGGATGGCAAGGTGAACAAAGGTATATGTGATATACATGTTATTGATGTGTACCTTACCAATGCTCGCAGTAGCACCTGGGTATTTGATACTGGTTCTGTTGCTAATATTTGCAACTCGAAACAGTGGCTACGGATTAAGCGAAGATTGGCTAAGGACGAGGTGACGATGCGTGTGGGAAACGGTTCCAAAGTCGATGTGATCGCGGTCGGCACGCTACCTCTACCTCTACCTTCGGGATTAGTATTAGACCTAAATAATTGTTATTTGGTGCCAGCGTTGAGCATGAACATTATATCTGGATCTTGTTTAATGCGAGACGGTTATTCATTTAAATCAGAGAATAATGGTTGTTCTATTTATATGAGTAATATCTTTTATGGTCACGCACCCTTGAAGAGTGGTCTATTTTTGTTGAATCTCGATAGTAGTGATACACATATTCATAATATTGAAGCCAAAAGATGCAGAGTTGATAATGATAGTGCAACTTATTTGTGGCACTGCCATTTAGGTCATATCGGTGTAAAGCGCATGAAGAAACTCCATACTGATGGACTTTTGGAACCACTTGATTACGAATCACTTGGTACTTGCGAACCGTGCCTCATGGGCAAGATGACTAAAACACCGTTCTCCGGAACTATGGAGAGAGCAACTGATTTGTTGGAAATCATACATACAGATGTATGTGGTCCGATGAATATTGAGGCTCGTGGCGGATATCGTTATTTTCTCACCTTCACAGATGATTTAAGCAGATATGGGTATATCTACTTAATGAAACATAAGTCTGAAACATTTGAAAAGTTCAAAGAATTTCAGAGCGAAGTTGAAAATCATCGTAACAAGAAAATAAAGTTCCTACGATCAGATTGTGGAGGAGAATATTTGAGTTACGAGTTTGGCCTACATTTGAAACAATGCGGAATAGTTTCGCAACTCACGCCACCCGGAACACCACAGCGTAATGGTGTGTCCGAACGTCGTAATCGTACTTTACTAGATATGGTGCGATCTATGATGTCTCTTACTGATTTACCGCTATCGTTTTGGGGTTATGCTTTAGAGACGGCTGCATTCACTCCAAATAGGGCACCATCAAAATCCGTTGAGACGACGCCGTATGAACTATGGTTTGGCAAGAAACCAAAGTTGTCGTTTCTTAAAGTTTGAGGTTGCGATGCTTATATGAAGAAACTTCAACCTGATAAGCTCGAACCTAAATCGGAGAAATGTGTCTTCATAGGATACCCAAAGGAGACTGTTGGGTACACCTTCTATCACAGATCCGAAGGCAAGATATTCGTTGCTAAGAATGGATCCTTTCTAGAGAAGGAGTTTCTCTCGAAAGAAGTGAGTGGGAGGAAAGTAGAACTTGATGAGGTAACTGTACCTGCTCCCTTATTGGAAAGTAGATCATCACAAAAACCAGTTTCTGCGATACCTACACCAATTAGTGAGGAAGTTAATGATAATGATCATGAAACTTCAGATCAAGTTATTACTGAACCTCGTAGGTCAACCAGATTAAGATCCGCACCAGAGTGGTACGGTAATCCTATTCTGGAGGTTATGTTGCTAGACCATGACGAACCTACGAACTATGAAGAAGCGATGGTGAGCCCAGATTCTGCAAAATGGCTTGAGGCCATGAAATCCGAGATGGGATCCATGTATGAGAACAAAGTATGGACTTTAGTTGACTTGCCCGATGATCGGCAAGCAATTGAAAATAAATGGATCTTCAAGAAGAAGACTAACGCTGACTGTAATGTTACTGTCTATAAAGCTCGACTTGTTGCGAAAGGTTTTCGACAAGTTCAAGGGATTGACTACGATGAGACCTTCTCACCCGTAGCGATGCTTAAGTCTGTCCGAATCATGTTAGCAATTGCCGCATTTTATGATTATGAAATTTGGCAAATGGATGTCAAAACTGCATTCCTGAATGGATTTCTGGAAGAAGAGTTGTATATGATGCAACCGGAAGGTTTTATCGATCCAAAGGGAGCTAACAAAGTGTGCAAGCCCCAGCGATCCATTTATGGACTGGTGCAAGCCTCTCGGAGTTGGAATAAACGCTTTGATAGTGTGATTAAAGAATTTGGTTTTATACAGACTTTTGGAGAAGCCTGTATTTCCAAGAAAGTGAGTGGGAGCTCAATAGCATTTCTGATATTATATGTGGATGACATATTGCTAATTGGAAATGATACAGAATTTCTGGATAGCATAAAGGGATACTTGAATAAGAGTTTTTCAATGAAAGACCTCGGTGAAGCTGCATATATATTGGGCATCAAGATCTATAGAGATAGATCAAGACGCTTAATTGGACTTTCACAAAGCACATACCTTGACAAAGTTTTGAAGAAGTTCAAAATGGATCAAGCAAAGAAAGGGTTCTTGCCTGTATTGCAAGGTGTGAGATTGAGTAAGACTCAATGCCCGACCACTGCAGAAGATAGAGGGAAGATGAAAGATGTTCCCTATGCTTCAGCCATAGGCTCTAGCATGTATGCAATGCTGTGTACCAGACCTGCTGTGTGCCTTGCTATAAGTTTAGCAGGGAGGTACCAAAGTAATCCAGGAGTGGATCACTGGACAGCGTTCAAGAATATCCTGAAATACCTGAAAAGGACTAAGGATATGTTTCTCGTTTATGGAGGTGACAAAGAGCTCATCGTAAATGGTTACGTTGATGCAAGCTTTGACATTGATCCGGACGATTCTAAATCGCAAACCAGATACGTGTTTACATTGAACGGTGGAGCTGTCAGTTGGTGCAGTTCTAAGCAAAGTGTCGTGGCGGGATCTACATGTGAAGCGGAGTACATAGCTGCTTCGGAAGCAGCAAATGAAGGAGTCTGGATGAAGGAGTTCATATCCGATCTAGGTGTCATACCTAGTGCATCGGGACCAATGAAAATCTTTTGTGACAATACTGGTGCAATTGCCTTAGCAAAGGAATCCAGATTTCACAAGAGAACCAAACACATCAAAAGACGGTTCAATTCCATCCGGGATTTAGTCCAGGTGGGAGACATAGAAATTTGCAAGATACATACGGATCTGAATGTTGCAGACCCGTTGACAAAGCCTCTTCCACGAGCAAAACATGATCAGCACCAAGACTCCATGGGTGTAAGAATCATTACTGTGTAATCTAGATTATTGACTCTAGTGCAAGTGGGAGACTGAAGGAAATATGCCCTAGAGGCAATAATAAAGTTATTATTTATTTCCTTATATCATGATAAATGTTTATTATTCATACTAGAATTGTATTAACCGGAAACATAATACTTGTGTGAATACATAGACAAACAGTGTGTCAATAGTATGCCTCTACTTGACTAGCTCGTTGATCAAAGATGGTTATGTTTCCTAGCCATAGACATGAGTTGTCATTTGATTAACGGGATCACATCATTAGGAGAATGACGTGATTGACTTGACCCATTCCGTTAGCTTAGCACTCGATCGTTTAGTATATTGCTATTGCTTTCTTCATGACTTATACATGTTCCTATGACTATGAGATTATGCAACTCCCGTTTACCGGAGGAACACTTTGTGTGCTACCAAACGTCACAACGTAACTGGGTGATTATAAAGGTGCTCTACAGGTGTCTCCAAAGGTACTTGTTGGGTTGGCGTATTTCAAGATTAGGATTTGTCACTCCGATTGTCGGAGAGGTATCTCTGGGCCCACTCAGTAATACACATCACTATAAGCCTTGCAAGCATTGTGACTAAAGAGTTAGTTGCGGGATGACGTATTACGGAACGAGTAAAGAGACTTGCCGGTAACGAGATTGAACTAGGTATCGAGATACCGACGATCGAATCTCGGGCAAGTAACATACCGATGACAAAGGGAACAACGTATGTTGTTATGCGGTCTGACCGATAAAGATCTTCGTAGAATATGTAGGAACCAATATGAGCATCCAGGTTCCGCTATTGGTTATTGACCGGAGAGGTGTCTCGGTCATGTCTACATAGTTCTCGAACCCGTAGGGTCCGCACGCTTAACGTTACGATGACAGTTTTATTATGAGTTTATATGTTTTGATGTACCGAAGGTTGTTCGGAGTCCCGGATGTGATCACGGACATGACGAGGAGTCTCGAAATGGTCGAGACATACAAATTGATATATTGGACGACTATATTCGGACACCGGAAGTGTTCCGGGTGATTTCGGAGAAAACCGCAGTGCCGGAGGGTTACCGGAACCCCCCCGGGAGAAATGGTGGGCCTTATGGGCCTTAGTGGAGAGAGAGAGGGGCTGCCAGGGTTGGCCATACACCCCCTCCCCCTCTGGTCCGAATTGGACTAGGAGAGGGGGGGCGGCGCCCCCCTTTCCCTCTCCCTCTCCCCCTTCCTTTGCCCCTCCTAGTAGGAGTAGGAAAGAGGGGAGTCCTACTCCTACTAGGAGGTGGACTCCTCCTCCTGGCGCGCCAACAAGGGCCGGCCGGCCTCCCCTTGCTCCTTTATGTTGGAAATATTCCCTAGAGGCAATAATAAATAGGTTATTATTATATTTCCTTGTTCATGATAATCGTTTATTATCCATGCTAGAATTGTATTGATAGGAAACTCAGATACATGTGTGGATACATAGACAACACCATGTCCCTAGTAAGCCTCTAGTTGACTAGCTCGTTGATCAATAGATGGTTACGGTTTCCTGACCATGGACATTGGATGTCGTTGATAACGGGATCACATCATTAGGAGAATGATGTGATGGACAAGACCCAATCCTAAGCCTAGCACAAGATCGTGTAGTTCGTTTGCTCAGAGCTTTTCTAATGTCAAGTATCATTTCCTTAGACCATGAGATTGTGCAACTCCCGGATACCGTAGGAATGCTTTGGGTGTGCCAAACGTCACAACGTAACTGGGTGGCTATAAAGGTGCACTACGGGTATCTCCGAAAGTGTCTGTTGGGTTGGCACGAATCGAGACTGGGATTTGTCACTCCGTGTAAACGGAGAGGTATCTCTGGGCCCACTCGGTAGGACATCATCATAATGTGCACAATGTGATCAAGGAGTTGATCACGGGATGATGTGAGTTACGGAACGACTAAAGAGACTTTCCGGTAACGAGATTGAACAAGGTATAGGGATACCGACGATCGAATCTCGGGCAAGTAACATACTGTTAGACAAAGGGAATTGCATACGGGATTGATTGAATCCCCGACATTGTGGTTCATCCGATGAGATCATCATGGAACATGTGGGAGCCAACATGGGTATCCAGATCCCGCTGTTGGTTATTGACCGGAGAACGTCTCGGTCATGTCTGCATGGTTCCCGAACCCGTAGGGTCTACACGCTTAAGGTTCGATGACGCTAGGGTTATAGGGAAAGTATGTATGTGGTTAACGAATGTTTTTCGGAGTCCCGGATGAGATCCCGGACGTCACGAGGAGTTCCGGAATGGTCCGGAGGTAAAGATTTATATATGGGAAGTCCTGTTTTGGTCACCGGAAAAGTTTCGGGTGAAATCGGTAATGTACCGGGACCACCGGGAGGGTCCCGGGGTCCACCAAGTGGGGCCACCAGCCCCAGAAGGCTGCGTGGGCCAAGTGTGGGAAGGGACCAGCCCCAGGTGGGCTGGTGCGCCCCCCCACCAAGGCCCAAGGCGCATGGGAGAGTGGGAGGGGGCAAACCCTAGGTCCAGATGGGCCTTAGGGCTCATCTAGTGGGGCGCCCCCCCTCTCCTCCCCTTGGCCGCCCCCCTTGATGGGATCTAGG
This sequence comes from Triticum aestivum, assembly GCF_018294505.1. Classification (NCBI taxonomy): domain Eukaryota; kingdom Viridiplantae; phylum Streptophyta; class Magnoliopsida; order Poales; family Poaceae; genus Triticum; species Triticum aestivum. The sequence continues at coordinate 150,549,131 of NC_057814.1, read as the reverse complement.
GCTGGCCGCCTCCTCTTGGGGGTGGAAACCCTAAGGGGGGCGCAGCCCCTCCCTCCCCCTATATATAGTTGAGGTTTGGGCTGCCCAAGACACACGAGAACGTCTCTCTTTCGGTGCAGCCCTACCCCTCTCCCTCCTCCTCCTCTCCCGCGGTGCTTGGCGAAGCCCTGCAGGATTGCCACACTCCTCCACCACCACCACGCCGTCGTGCTGCTGCTGGATGGATTCTTCCCCAACCTCTCCCTCTCTCCTTGCTGGATCAAGGCATGGGAGACGTCACCGGACTGCACGTGTGTTGAACGCGGAGGCACCGTTCTTCGGTGCTTAGATCGGAATCAACCGCGATCTGAATCGCTACGAGTACGACTCCCTCATCCGCGTTCTTGCAACGCTTCCGCATCGCGATCTACAAGGGTATGTAGATGCACTCCCCTTCCCCTTGTTGCTAGATTACTCCATAGATTGATCTTGGTGATGTGTAGAAAATTTTGAATTTCTGCTACGTTCACTCACAGTGGCATCATGAGCGAGGTCTATGCGTAGTTTCTATGCACGAGTAGAACACAATGTAGTTGTGGGCGTAGATGTTGCCAGTTCTTCTTGCCGTTACTAGTCTTATCTTGTTTCGGCGGCATTGTGGGATGAAGCGACATGTGCTATGTGATGTGATATGGCCAGAAGATGTGATGAATGATATATGTGATGTATGAGATTGATCATATTCTTGTAATAGGAATCACGACTTGCATGTCGATGAGTATGACAACCGGCAGGAGCCATAGGAGTTGTCTTTATTTTTTGTATGACCTGCGTGTCATTGAATAACGCCATGTAAATTACTTTACTTTATTGCTAAGCGCGTTAGCCATAGAAGTAGAAGTAATTGTTGGCGTGACAACTTCATGAAGACACAATGATGGAGATCATGGTGTCATGCCGGTGACAAAGATGATCATGGTGCCCCGAAGATCGAGATCAAAGGAGCAAAATGATATTGGCCATATCATGTCACTATTTGATTGCATGTGATGTTTATCATGTTATGCATCTTATTTGCTTAGAACGACGGTAGCTTAACTAAGATGATCCCTCACTAAAATTTCAAGAGACGTGTTTCCCCTAACTGTGCACCGTTGCGAAGGTTCGTTGTTTCGAAGCACCACGTGATGATCGGGTGTGATAGATTCTAACGTTCGAATACAACGGGTGTTGACGAGCCTAGCATGTACAGACATGGCCTCGGAACACATGCGAAACACTTAGGTTGACTTGACGAGCCTAGCATGTACAGACATGGCCTCGGAACACAAGAGACCGAAAGGTCGAACATGAGTCGTATAGTAGATACGATCAACATGGAGATGTTCACCGATGATGACTAGTCCGTCTCACGTGATGATCGGACACGGCCTAGTTTGACTAGGATCATGTATCACTTAGATGACTAGAGGGATGTCTATCTGGGTGGGAGTTCATTAATCAGATGAACTTCATTATCATGAACATAGTCAAAAGGTCTTTGCAAATTATGTCATACGCTTTAGTTCTACTGTTTAAGATATGTTCCTAGAGAAAATTTAGTTGAAAGTTGGTAGTAGCAATTATGCGGACTGGGTCCGTAAACTGAGGATTGTCCTCATTGCTGCACGGAAGGCTTATGTCCTTAATGCACCGCTCGGTGTGCTGAACCTCAGCGTCGTCTGTAGATGTTGCGGAACATCTGACATACACGTTTTGATGACTATGTGATAGTTCAGTGCGTAATGCTAACGGTTTAGAATTGTGGCACAAGAGACGTTTTTTGAAACGTCGCAGAACATATGAGATGTTCCGAAGACTGAAATTGGGATTTCAGACTAGTGCCCACGTCAAGAGGTATGAGACCTCTGACAAGTTTCTTAAGCCTGCAAACTAAGGGAGAAAAAGCTCAATCATTGAGCATGTGCTCAGATTGTCTGAGTACCACAAATCGCTTGAATCGAGTGGGAGTTAATCTCCCAGATGAGATAGTGATAGTTCTCCATAGTCACTGCCACCAAGCTAGTAGAGCTTCGTGATGAACTATAACATATCAGGGATAGTTATGATGATCCTTGAGCTATTCGCGATGTTTGACACCGCGAAAGTAGAAATCAAGAAGGAGTATCAATTGTTGATGGTTAGTAAAACCACTAGTTCTAAAAGGGCAAGGGCAAAAGGGATACTTCATGAAACAGCAAATCGTTTGCTGCTCTAGTAAAGAATCCCAAGTTTGAACCGAAACCCGAGACTAAGTGCTTCTGTAATGAGGGGAACGGTCACTGAAGCAGTACTACCCTAGATACTTGGTAAATGAGAAGGCAGGCAAGGTCGACAGAAGTATATAGGATATACATTATATGAATGTGTACTTTACTAGTACTCCGAGCAGCACCGGGGTATTAGATACCGGTTCGGTTGCTAAGTGTTAGTAACTCGAAATAAAAGCTGTGGAATAAATGGAGACTGGCTAAAAGTGAGATGACGATGTGTGTTGGAAGTGTTTCCAAGGTTGATGTGATCGAGCATCGCATGCTCCCTCTACCATCGAGATTGGTGTTTGCGTTGAGCATAAACATGATTGGATTATGTTTATCGCAATACGGTTATTCATTTAAGGAGAATAATGGTTACTCTGTTTATTTGATACCTTCAATGGTCTTGCACCTAAAATGAATCTCGATCGTAGTGATACACATGTTCATGCCAAAAGATATAAGATAGTAATGATAGTACCACATGCTTGTGGCACTGCCACTTGAGTCATATTGGTATAAAACGCATGAAGAAGTTCCATGTAGATGGATCTTTGGACTCGCTCGTTTTTGAAAAGATTGAGACATGCGAACCATGTCTATTGGTATATATGCATGAAGAAACTCCATGCAGATGGATCGTTTGGACTCACTTGATTTTGAATCACTTGAGACATGCAAATCATACCACATGGGCAAGATGACTGAAAAGCCTCGTTTTCAGTAAGATGGAACAATAGAGCAACTTGTTGGATGTAATACATTTTGATGTATGCAGTCCAATGAGTGCTGAGGCATGCAGTGGATATTGTTAAGTTCTAACTTCACAGATGATTTGAGTAGATGCAGAGTGTATTTACTTGATGGAACACAAGTCTGAATTATTGAAAGGTTCAAGTAATTTCAGAGTGAAGTTGAAGATCGTCGTGACAAGAGGATAAAATGTTTGTGATATGATCATAGAGATGAGTATCTGAGTTACGAGTTTGGCACACAATTAAGACATTGTGGAAAGTGTTTCACAATTAATACCGCCTGGAACACCATAGTGTGATGGTGTGTCCGAACATCATAACTGCACCCTATTGGATATGGTGCATAACATGATGTCTCTTATCGAATTACCACTATCGTTTATGGGTTAGGCATTAGAGACAACCGCATTCACTTTAAAAGGGGCAACACGCAATTCCGTTGAGACGACACCGTTTAGAGAAACCTAAGTTGTTGTTTCTTAAAAGTTTGGGGCTGCGCAGCTTATGTGGAAAAGTTTCAAGATGATAAGCTCGAACCCAAAGCGGATAAATACATCTTCATAGAAAACCCAAAACAGTTGGGTATACCTCCTATTTCAGATCTGGAAGCAAAATTGTTTCTAGAAATGAGTCCTTTCACGAGGAAAAGTTTCTCTCGAAAGAATTGAGTGGGAGGATGGTGGAGACTTGATAAGGTTATTGAACCGTCACTTCAACTAGTGTGTAGCAGGGCACAGGAAGTTGTTCCTGTGGCACCTACACCAATTGAAGTGGAAGCTTATGATAGTGATCATGAAACTTCGGATCAAGTCACTACCAAACCTCGTAGGACGACGAGGATGCATGCTACTTCAGAGTGGTACGTGATCCTGTCTGAGATATCATGTTGTTGGACAATACTGAACCTACGAGCTATGGAGAAACGATGGTGGGCCCATATTCCGACAAATGGTTAGAAGCCATAAAATCCGAGAGGATCCATGTATGAAAACAAAGTATAGACTTTGAGAGTACTACTTGATGGTCGTAAGGCTGTTGAGGTAAATGGATCTTTAAGAAGAAGACGGACATGGACGGTAATGTTACCGTCTATGAAGCTCGACTTGTGGCAAAGAGTATTTCCACAAGTTCAAGGAGTTGACTACGATGAGATTTTCTCATCCGTAGTGGTGCTTAAGTCCGTCGGAATCATGTTAGCATTAGCTGCATTTGTGAAATCTGGCAGATGGATGTCAAAACAAGTTTCCTTACCAGTTTTTCATAAGGAAAGGTTGTATGTGATACAATCAGAAAGTTTTTGTCGATCCTAAGGATGCTAAAAGGTATGCTAGCTCCAGCGATCCTTCCATGGATTAGAGAAAGCATCTCGGAGTCAGAATATACACTTTGATGGAGTGATCAAAGTTTTTGGGTTTATTCAAAGTTTGTTAGAAACTTGTATTTACAATAAAGTGAGTGGGAGCGCTACAACATTTCTGATAAGTATATGTGAATGACATATTGTTGATCCGAAATGATGTAAAATTTCTGGAAAGCATAAAGGGTTGTTTGAAAGGAGTTTTTCAAAGGAAGACCTGGATAAAGCTGCTTACATATTGGGCATTAAGATCTATAGAGATAGATCAAGATGCCTGATGATACTTTCAAAGAACGCACACCTTGACATGATTTTGAAAGAGTTCAAAATAGATCAGCAAAGAAGGAGTTCTTGGCTGTGTTACAAGGTGTGAGTATTGAGTACGACTCGAGACCTGACCACAACAGAAGAGAGAGGAAGGACGAAGGTCGTCCCCTATGCTTTAGACGTAGGCTCTACAGTATGCTATGCTGTGTACCGCACATGAAGTGTGCCTTGCCATGAGTTGGTCAAGGGGTACAATAGTGATCCGGGAATGGATCACATGACAGCGGTCGAACTTATTCTTAGTACCTAGTGGACTAAGGAATTTTCTCGATTATGGAGGTGAAAAGGAGTTCGTCGTAAAGGGTTACGTCGATGCGAACTTTGACACTAATCCGGATGACTCTGAGTAGTAAACCGGATTCGTATAGTAGAGCAATTACTTGAAATGGCTCCAAGTAGCGCGTGGTAGCATCCACAAAGATGACATAGATATTCGTAAAGCACACACGGATCTGAAAGGTTCAGACCCGTTGACTAATAACCTCTCTCACAAGCATAACATGATCAAACCAGAACTCATTGAGTGTTAATCACATAGTGATGCGAACTAGATTGTTGACTCTAGTGAACTCTCTGGATGTTGGTCACATGGTGATGTGACCTATGAGTGTTAATCACATGGTGATGTGGACTAGATTATTGACTCTAGTGCAAGTGGGAGACTGTTGGAAATATGCCCTAGAGGCAATAATAAATAGGTTATTATTATATTTCCTTCTTCATGATAATCGTTTATTATCCATGCTAGAATTGTATTGATAGGAAACTCAGATACATGTGTGGATACATAGACAACACCATGTCCCTAGTAAGCCTCTAGTTGACTAGCTCGTTGATCAATAGATGGTTACGGTTTCCTGACCATGGACATTGGATGTCGTTGATAAAGGGATCACATCATTACGAGAATGATGTGATGGACAAGACCCAATCCTAAGCCTAGCACAAGATCGTGTAGTTCGTTTGCTCAGAGCTTTTCTAATGTCAAGTATCATTTCCTTAGACCATGAGATTGTGCAACTCCCGGATACCGTAGGAATGCTTTGGGTGTGCCAAACGTCACAACGTAACTGGGTGGCTATAAAGGTGCACTACGGGTATCTCCAAAAGTGTCTGTTGGGTTGGCACGAATCGAGACTGGGATTTGTCACTCCGTGTAAACGGAGAGGTATCTCTGGGCCCACTCGGTAGGACATCATCATAATGTGCACAATGTGACCAAGGAGTTGATCACGGGATGATGTGAGTTACGGAACGAGTAAAGAGACTTGCCGGTAACAAGATTGAACAAGGTATAGGGATACCGACGATCGAATCTCGGGCAAGTAACATACCGTTAGACAAAGGGAATTGCATACGGGATTGATTGAATCCCCGACATCGTGGTTCATCCGATGAGATCATCGTGGAACATGTGGGAGCCAACATGGGTATCCAGATCCCGCTGTTGGTTATTGACCGGAGAACGTCTCGGTCATGTCTGCATGGTTCCCGAACCCGTAGGGTCTACACGCTTAAGGTTCGATGAAGCCAGGGTTATAGGGAAAGTATGTACGTGGTTACCGAATATTGTTCGGAGTCCCGCATGAGATCCCGGACGTCACGAGGAGTTCCGGAATGGTCCGGAGGTAAAGATTTATATATGGGAAGTCCTGTTTTGGTCACCGGAAAAGTTTCGGGTGAAATCGGTAATGTACCAGGACCACCGGGAGGGTCCCGGGGGTCGACCAAGTGGGGCCACCAGCCCTAGAAGGCTGCGTGGGCCAAGTGTGGGAGGGGACCAGCCCCAGGTGGGCTGGTGTGCCCCCCCACCAAGGCCCAAGGCGCATGGGAGAGTGGGAGGGGGCAAACCCTAGGTCCAGATGGGCCTTAGGGCCCATCTAGTGGGGCGCCCCCCTCTCCTCCCCTTGGCCGCCCCCCTTGATGGGATCTAGGGCTGGCCGCCTCCTCTTGGGGGTGGAAACCCTAAGGGGGGCGCATCCCCCTCCCCCCTATATATAGTTGAGGTTTGGGCTGCCCAAGACACACGAGAACGTCTCTCTTTCGGTGCAGCCCTACCCCTCTCCCTCCTCCTCCTCTCCCGCGGTGTTTGGCGAAGCCCTGCGGGATTGCCACGCTCCTCCACCACCACCACGCCGTCGTGCTGCTGCCGGATGGAGTCTTCCCCAACCTCTCCCTCTCTCCTTGCTGGATCAAGGCATGGGAGACGTCACCGGACTGCACATGTGTTGAACGCGGAGGCACCGTTCTTTGGTGCTTAGATCGGAATCAACCGCGATCTAAATCGCTACGAGTACGACTCCCTCATCCGCGTTCTTGCAACGCTTCCGCATCGCGATCTACAAGGGTATGTAGATGCACTCCCCTTCCCCTCGTTGCTAGATTACTCCATAGATTGATCTTGGTGATGCGTAGAAAATTTTGAATTTCTGCTACGTTCACTCACACATTATATACGGGGGCAGGGGGGCACTCTTTGACACACAATTGATCAACGATCTTTTAGCCGTGTGCGGTGCCCCCCTCCACCATATTACACCTCGATAATATCGTAGTGGTGCTTAGGCGAAGCCCTGCATCGGTAGAACATCATCATCGTCACCACGCCGTCGTGCTGATGAAACTCTCCCTCGACACTCGGCTAGATCGGTGTTCGAGGGACGTCATCGAGCTGCACGTGTGCTGAACTCGGAGGTGCCGTGCGTTTGGTACTTGATCGGTCGGATCGTGAAGACGTACGACTACATCAACCGCATTGTGTTACGCTTCCCCTTTCGGTCTACGAGGGTACGTAGACAACACTCTCCCCTCTCGTTGCTATGCATCACCATGATCTTGCATGTGCGTAGGAATTTTTTTGAAATTACTACGTTCCCCAACAGAAGGCAAGCATTCTGAACCCTGGCATAATGTTTTTGTGTGTTGTTTGATACGGTTACAACACCACCTTGACACGGAGCATTCGTTATTTTATGTGACGATACGATCATACGCATGAGTGCATAATGAAGATTCTTTGCTGTTAGAAATGGATATGCTTGTGACAGTAATCATCTTCGTATGCCTTTCATGCCTACCGGAAGGAAGCCGGGAAAGTCTCTGTCTTGGGTAGACACAAGCTTGTCCCTAGTTCCTCGTCAAGACGAGTGTGTCCGGTATGGCATGCTGAGGTATGATGAGTGGTGATTCTATCTGTTAATGGAAATATATTTGTTATGCTTATCATAGAGGGAATACTTGAACCTCCTGAGTCGGCCGTAGATCGAGTCTTGTTCCAGTAACCCCCATACTTGTTTCGTACTACCACTTGTCCTTGCCGCAGGTAGGGTATGGTTCAGTAAGTTGTCAACCCCTTCCTAGCACACACCGTACAGAGAGGCCATGGTGGAAGATACCGGATGCATCCGGTAGGCATGCCACCTGGTCCGGGGGCATGGGTGTTTCCGGTTGGGACTGAGAGGGGGGCACCCCTTAGTAGCGCGCGTTATAAATTTCGTGATCCCATGCTAAGTCGAGGTTGTAGCCTCCCCACTTAGAGTTTTGCTTGACAGGTGTCGTGGGTGATTCCAGACACCGGTAAGTTAAGCTGGTGTGTGCGGGTCAGGTGTGTTTTCAATTAAAAGACCGTAAATGGAATTAGTCCGGATGGACTAAAGGAATCCGTTACTCGTGGGTAAAGAGTACACCCTCTGCAGAGGTTAAATCTATTCGAATAGCCGTGTCCATGGGTAAGGACTACAGTCTGAGATGGGTTAAGTGCCGGTCTTAGTGTCGGTCTTCGGAGGAGACACTGTTAAACCAGAACATGGATCATGACTTGTGACTTATGATGATTATGATTATTATTATATTGGACTAACCCTTTTACTACTTAAATTATTGAGTATCCCTGGGACGGTTCTACCTCCTGGATATTCATTGTGATTATTTTCTTATAAGCCCTTTATGTGGTGTCGCTCAGACGCCCGACTGTGGCATGCTTGTTATTTATTTACTCTATAAGCCCTTTATGTGGTGTCACACAGACGCCCGACTATGGCATGCTTGTTATTTATTTACGCTATAAGCCCTTTATGTGGTGTCGCACAGACGCCCGACTGTGGCATGCTTGTTCTTTAAATTGTTTATAAGCCCTTTATGTGGTGTCGCTCAGACGCGCGACTGAGGCATGTTTTATATGCTCATCCCTTCGAGGCGTCGTTTCAGACATCCGATCGGTGCATTTTTATTCCTATTCTCGGATTGCATATTCATGTTTTATATGAACAACCTACATGCGTGCATCATGGATTTTGTTTATTTCGTGACTGACATTGTGATCATAGAATATTTCAGAGCATGATTATCATTCATTGTATTATACCCGTGTTCATAATGTTTGCGAGTAGATTCAAAATTACTCACTGCCTTGTCCCTGGCTATTGTCTTGGCCAGATTTCTTGCTTGGAGAGGAGCGTTGCGATGACAGCCCCGGAACCTAAGCAACGGTGATAGCAGCCTCGCGAAGATAGGAGTTATCCAGGTCGGCTGTTCCTGTGGGAAATGTAGTCCCATAGATGCAGATGAACCACAAACCGCTTCCGCCATCAACCACTAGAAACCATTTGTTGTACTCATAGGCCACAATGGTCTTGTACTACATATTTCGTACTTTGCTTGGAATTTCTGTATCAAGTCGGTGCCTCATCAGCTAACAGTAATCCTGGGGCTGGTGAGCACAAGGGCCATTTTCTGGGAAATTAATATCCCGAAAAACGGTCCTGACACTCGGCTTTTTGCTTTTCAGCAAGCAGCTCGACTTGTCGGCAGTTCTAGGGGTCGTGGCCTTTGGTGCGGTGGATCTTGCAGTACTGCTTGTCGGAGCCCCCAGGCTTGTCGGCAGCCGGCAAGGCCGGGCAAGCGGCGCACCCGGCAATCTCCTTGCCGGGTGCGTTTGCCTTGGCCTTCTTGGCGGCGCCGGTGTCGTCGGATCCATCGACAGCAGGCACGGGTCTTTCCCTTGCGCTTCCTGTTGCGATGCCGACCCTTCTTCGTCGGGGCGGCGGTGTCTTCGTCGGTAGAGTCGGTTTCCGCGCCGGCGTCTTTGCTGGGGTACTTCCTCCCCTCTTCTGCCCGAGTGCATCTATCGGCCAGAACGTAAATTTCGGCCACATCCTTGACCTTGTTCATTTCCAGCTGTTCACGGATCTTGCGGTTGCGCACATTCTGATGGAATGCGGTGATCACTGTGGCAGGGTGAACATCTGGGATGTTGTATTACACATGGCTGAACCTCTGTATGTACTTGCGCAGGTTTTCACCTTCCTTCTGGGGGGTGATATGCAAATCACTCGCCTGGCCATGAGCTTGGTGGCCTCCAGTGAAGGCACCAACGAACTCATGACACATGTCCGACCAAGAAGAAATGGAATCTGCCGGCAAGTGCATCAACCAAGACATGACATTGGGTTTCAGATCCAACGGGAAGTAATTGGCAAGCACCTTATCGTCGCGAGCCCCAGCGGCTTGCATCGCGATGGTGTAGATGCTGAGGAACTATGGCACCCCGGCTCAGAGAAACCGAAACGCCCCGTATTCCAGCCCAGAGATCGACGAGAAGTCTTCTAGAATACGGCACTGCTTAGCATAGAACAAACCAGCTTTCTATTATTACACGAATATGAATACAAGGTCTCCGATATTACAATGAATAACATCGGCACGGCGACACTACGCCATCCTCAGTTGCTCTATGCAAGCAGCAGAACAACTTGAAGCAGCAGAAAAACTTCTAGCAGCGGAACAATGACGACGGTGGTGAACTCCACTCCACAGGGACTCTGGCTGGAACGCTTATCCTAGCTCGCATGAACGGAAACCACGACAAGCAAGCAATCAAATCTGGCATGACCTGCAAACTGGCATGACACGCCAGGTCAGTACATTGAATGTACTTGCAAGCTCACAATAACCAGAAGCATTCAAGACAAACAACTGCATGGCAATGACAGGTTAAACAGGAATTATCATGAGATCATCAGGATAGCATGGCATGAACAACATAAACATGATACCACTAGAACAATATGAGCATCGCATGAACATATAAATTCTGACGATCCTAGCATGCAACATGATGACACTATATGCACCACTTATTCTGCTCGGGTTACCTCGTAACCATCACATGCATCACTTACCAACCTTGGACATCACACGATCATCTCAGGATCCAATCAAGCTTGGTATAAACAATACCGTAGTAATCATTAAATGACCACAAGGAGCTTGATCTTTACCCACGATTCTCGCACAAAATCACGAATATCCACAACTCGGTATCCTCGATACCATGATGATCATTCATGGATCACAAACGGAACCACTCTAGGCTCAATGGGTTACCTCGTAACCAAACCGTGATCATTCACGGATCACATAACCAACTTATCTCATCATCGAACCGGGGTTGTCATTAAGCACATCATTATTATTACTGTTGACCCATAGTGTGACCGACACGAACTGGGCCCTTATCCGCGGGCACGACTATCGATAGATTTAGTATACACTCTGCAGAGGTTAGTACATTGTACCCACACCACGGAACCCATGGCCTCGCACTCCCATTCGGGTGGACTAACAGCATTTTGACAAGACCGATCTACTGCCATGACACTCTCCTGGCCACTCCGACCAACTCCCCTTTGGGCTAAGTCCTTGGTGGCCCCGTTCCTACCAAAGGCACCAACGGCTACCGTCGTGGCAAAACGGCCACCATCATGGCAAAAACGGTCCCAAACGGGGACAACCCGTGTACAATAACAACAACGGGCACACAAGGCTTATGTCCGCCTACCTGATCAGGGTAGCCCGCGCACATAACCTTCCCTCATTGGAGGCACCGGCGAGAGGCATGACAATAGACCAAGTTAGGACCTTCCCATAAAGGTAAGCGTGGTTGCACTGGTCAGCTCGATATGGTGGCACCATGACTCAGCCAACAGTTGTTCAAGTTCAATTTAATCCAGTTAAACTTGAATGCAAATATGTTGAGCCATGATAAAATAACATGATGCAATTAGAATGCCTGAGCATGATATCAACATAAGCATGAGGGTACAACATAACTATCCACCATATCACCAATGAATCATATCCAACTGAGCATGGCATAATGACGAGCATGAATATTACAAGTACAACACTACACATAGCATACATGACCACTAACATCAACAATAAATACCATGCCAGAACACATCAATAACATTACCGAGTAAATACTTAACCAACTAACAGCAAAATGAACAATGCATATTAAACGGTACTCGGTAACCGACGTTAGTCAAGTACCGAAGAACATGACCAACCCAACATGTACTACTATCAAGCATGACCAATATGAAAGTAATACTAGCAAGTAATTCATGATAACAGAGTGCAAGAAACCCAAGCATGACGGTAACCACCGATCCATAAGCATAACCGAAATAAGGACAGCAGTAGTAAAACAAGCATACAGTTAATAAAGGTTCAAGTTGAAAACCAATGTTACTGCATGGCTATCATGCAAATGGTGGTTGTGGCTGACCTGGGTGGAAGAATACTCCAGGAAGAAGCGCGGAAAGATTGCAAAAAGATTCGCCGGAAACACTTCTCTATCGAAGGGGGCTGATTTACGGCAAGGGCAAAATGGTCATTTTAAGAATTGTGCCTCATGGTGAAAATGATACCAACAGAACAGGCTCGATGAAACAAAGAAGTGGGCTTTGGAATCACCTCATTTGGAGTTGGGCGTAAAAAGATATAAGGGTTTTTATGCCAGGGACCTATCTGTAATAAAATCATCACAAACAGGCCCTCAGCCGGAAAAACAGAACGTGCACTTGGCAGAAATACGCCTTCTCCTCCGGAAAATGAATTACACGCTGAAACAGAAAGAAAATACGCTTTCGGATCAGTGAAAGCGCATTCTGGTCTAACGAAGGACGAAACTACGCTTTCGGAAAGCGAAGATGTAATCAGTGGATTACGCCTCCACTTATCCACGTCAGCGAACCTGGGTCAACGGGGCTGAGGCTGCCACGCGGGGCCCGCGAGAAGAAGAGGGCCCGCCTGGCCTCTGTCTTCTTCTTCCTCGTCCTGCTCCCGCACGGGACAAAGGAGGCAGGGGACGGCGCGTCACCGGCGACGGGCTGGCCAGCTCAGGCCGTCTCCGGCGATGGTGGCGCCACCGATGGGCTCGGGAGGACCGACCGCACCCGTCCCCAAGGTTAGCCGGCACCAGGGAGGGGCGGGACGACCCAAGGAGAGGGGAACAGAGGCGGCTCCGGCGGCGGTTGGACTTGAAGACGGAGGCTTCGGCTACTCCGACGAGTGGGGGAGGGGTGGAAGAGGTGCACCGAGGAGTGGGGAAGAGAGTGGTGGCGGCAGAATGGAGTGAGGAGGCTCTGCTCATCCGAATTTAGCTGGAGTACCACAACAGCCATGGCGGACGGAGGACGAGCAGAGGGGCTCTGGTGCTCGGGGAAGAGGTGAGGCGGGGTCAGAGGAGTGTGGTGAGGTCGAATGTGAGCTCGGGAGGCCGCGGGGAGGGATATATATAGCCGGGGCGAAGGCACGGCCTTGGGTGCTGCCGCTCGCGCTCGGGCAAGGCTCTGGTGATGGCAACGATCATGGGGAGACGCGGGAACGCGACGAGGGAGGAGTGGACGAGCGACAATGGTGCACAGGATAAGAGGGGCCGAGGGCGCAGAGGAGGAAGACGCCGCGGCGCCATTAATGCTCGGTCGGCCACAGTGCGCCCGTCGGCGCACTGCGACGAGCGCTGACGGAGGGCTTACGGAGGGGGATATGGCTCCAGGAAGACGGCGACGACGCGGTGAAGCTGTTGGACACGCTCACGAGCGTGAAGATGACGAGAGGGGGAGGGGCCCGAGCAAGAAACCATCCTGGACGCGGCCATGGCATGCCAGAGAGGTGGTGACCGCGTGAGCTGACGAGGAGGAGGTGCCAAAGGTTGGCAAAAGTTGTCTAGTTGTATGTTCTTCTAGGGGAGGTTTCAACTGCGGTGGTAGATCGATGAAAACTGCTGTGGTTAAACGGTAAGCAACCTCCGAAGTTTACTGCAGTAAACTTGGCCATGAACTGATGATCAACAGGAAAGGGGTTGGAGCCAGAGAGTTTGTCTGGGGTGATCAGCTTAGGAAGGACTATAATACTGTTAATTTTGATTTGATTTGGACCTGTACTTAATTTAGTTGCTTAACAACCACATAAACTGGTCCAGAAGCAAAAACAGGAAGAAGCACTCACATAGGGAATCTACTTGGGCTGAAATTTGGCATAGGATGATGATTTGATCATATGAAGATGCTGTAAAATTTTCATACCACTTGGGTTCACCAAAATGGTACTTGTTTCACAACCATCCTCACTGACCAGAAACTAGAAATAATTTTGGTGATCAAATGGCTCAATGAAATGATCCCAAATTTTGTGGAGAGATGTTATATAGGTAGGAGAACAATCTGGTATTTTCTTAGAATTAATGAAGCAATATAAAATGCACTTGCTTCACAACCTGAAAATATTGCCAGAATCAAAGATTTTGTCCTGTGCTCACATAGATGATTGGATGGGTCTGAAATTTGGAGGAGTGTCCTAATATGAGCACATGAAAGAATGTGCAATATTTCAATTCATTTGGATAACCCTAGCTAGTACTTCCTTCACAATGCCTTCTGTCTGACAGAAAGTTTGAAAAATTGCTGAGGAAGATTGGCTAGGCAAATAAAGTTGAATTTTGGCATGAGGCAATTATTTGGACATGAGAGAATTCCCAAAAGGTTTGGGAGCAATCAGGAAAGGATAGGTGGCACTTCCTTCACAGAAAGGCACACTGGACAGAAATGAAGATTATTTATTGGGGAATTATTCTTGGGCTAGGACAGGAAAGCTTGGGCATATTTGAACAAAAAATGACCCAAAGGAATTATGAGAATTATTTGGGAAATTTTGGATGGACAGAAATATAGGTTGCTTCACAACCTAGGGCAGATAGGATTATTCCTTTAATAGAAAAAGGAATATTTGCTAGAAAAATATGTTACAGTTTGGTCAAGGAGTGGAGTGACATGATCTTGGCAAGGTTTTAAGAATGATGAGCCACTTGGGAGAGGAAATGAAGATGATTTCCCAGGTGGCAAGGCCACAGAACCACTCCAAAAAGAAAAACAGAGCAAAAACCAATAAATCAAAAAGAAAAAGCAAAGGGCCAAAACCCAGGCTGTTACAGGAACTTCGATGGGTGGGTCTTACCATTGTACTTCTCGCCGACGTCGAGCTTGAACATGTGGTGGGACGGCCACTGGAACTGCCGCAGGTCACGGGTAAAGGCTGGGCAACCCACCTCCTAAGGTAGGCCGCCGAAGCCTCCGGCGCTGGGTGGTCCATGGCGGGCCCCGCCCGCCTCTCTGACTAGTGGCGTGTATCGCGCCGGCGCTCAATGGTGGTTCGAGCGTCTTCATGGGCTCGCTCCCGAAGAACCTAGCGTTGGTCGTGGTGGGTCCGTGGGTCGGACGACGCTATGGAAATGTTATCACAAGCGTCATCATGACGGACCGGCATCCGCGGTGGTTGGCGTGGAGGAGGAGAGTCCACCATGGCCGCGGCGCCTCCGGCCCCTCCACCGCTGGCGCACGCTGGTTCTATGGAGCGCCGGCCTGAGGGCCCCGCCGGCCGTGGCTCGTCTATGTTGGCGACGCTGACGAGGCTCCAGATAGGGGCTCTCCACTCGTCGAGCTTCTCCGCAGCAGGAGGGAAGTCGAGGAGCAGCTGCGGGCGCGCCAAAGCTTCTCCTGGCGTAGGTGGTGGCGAAAGCTGCATGGACCGTGGCGCGCTTCGACTTCTAACCATGTTAGAAGGAGCTTTGTCACGACCCGGCGGCTGTGTGCCATTTTCGCCAGGACTTCGGATGGCATGCTGGCCTCCTTCGTCCCGCAAATGACGCACAGGACTCTTCCCACGGTGGTGTCCATGGTCACCGGCGTGGTGACGCTGCTCGTCGCGCACACCCTGGGAAGAGCGCGCTGTGGGCGCCGGGGTGGGCGTCTTGGAGGCCGCCGCGCCACCCGTGGGAGGAACGACGTTCCCCCCGGAGGGCCCCATGCCGCCTGCAGGGGGCCCAGCTCCGTCTCTGGATTTTGCGGCGTGCGGCCCGTCGTCTTGCACACGAACGACGCCGCTTGCCAGGCTCTGACTGCCAGAGCGATGTTGGTACTCGCGGGCCGCGCCTCTGGTCCTGTCCGCGACTGGCCCGCTGCTCGCCCGCACCGGTACGGGCCGTCCGGCTCCCGACGAACCGACCGCCGTGGCCGTCTTCTTCTTGGGAGCCATCACGATGAAGAACTGCTAGGCTAACTGCGAGACCGGATTTTCACAACTGCGCCCCCTACCTGGCGTGCCAAAGATGTTGGTGGAAACGACACCTATGGGGTCACTAGGATCCCTTCTACGGTTGGCGGGCGCGAGGTTGTGCATAGAGCGGATTTGACAGGAAGCACACGGATCGTTTACCCAAGTTCAGGCCGCGAAGATGCGTAATACCCTAGTCCTGCTTTGGTGGATGTATTTGAGTGTTCTTCAGTTCTTGAGCTAGCTACGGGGTGCAACTTGCCCGAAAGAGCCGAATCCCTCTCCTGGTCGCCTCGGGCCTCCTTTTATAGGAAAAAGGGTTGCCACAGTGGCACACAGGAGGTGCAAAGGTCTACAGTCGATAAGCCTATCCTCTGGGATCGTCGGACAAACGCATTTAATGCGCTGCCGACGTGCCCCCCTTGCTTTATCGGGGACGCCAAGGAAGCACGACCCAGCTGTCGCCGCCACGCCTGGCCTCGACACGCGTCCGAGCTAATGAGGCATCGCAGCGCCACGTTGGCTGACTGCTGGGCTGGTGCGGTGGTGGAGCCTTCATGAAGGGTCGCATGCCACCATGCAAGTGCTTGCTGAGTCGATGTAGAGGCCGCCCGTCGGCACGCAGGTGCCTGCCCAGCTGGTTGAGATAGCAACTTCTTCGGGACGGTGGTGGAGTCTTGGTAGGCGCAGGCCTGGCAATGGCCCCGCTTATGCCCTCGGCAAGGGTCTTGCCGGGGACCCGCGAAGGTCTTGCTGTGGCGTTGCAGTCGTCCCCGGCAGGGGTCTTGCCGGGGGTCTTGTGGATTTCCTCGGCCAGGATCCCGCCGATGGTCGCCGTCTTCTGGTCCTCATCAGATCTCACATGTTTATGATCTTGACGAAGATCTACATGCCACCACAGAGGCGCCTCCCGAGCCTTGGTTCCAATGTAGTTGGTTGGGTTGGAGCCCGTGGGCTCAAGGGTGGCTTGCTCCGCTGGCATCGGGCAAGTTGCCTCGGCAAAGCTCTTGTCGGGGCTGCGGAGGCTGCTTTCTTCAAGGACCGGCCGTAGTCAAATTTGGTTCAACTAAAGTAGGAGAAACAGACACCTGCCAACCACCTTTTATGCAAAACTAGTTGCATGTCAGTCGGTGGAACCGGTGTCATGTGCGTGGACATGTAAGGTTGGTCCGGGCCGCTTCATCCCACAATACCGCTGAATCAAAATAAGATGTTGGTGGTAAGGAGTATGACTATCACCGCGCACAACTCTTTGCGTTCTACTCGTGCATATCATCTATGCATAGACCTGGCTCGGATGCCACTGATGGGAAACATTGCATGGAAAACAAAAAAAATTGTATGCACAAGCAAGATCTATCCATGGAGATGCATAGCAACGAGAGGGGAGAGTGTGCCTACATACCCTCGTAGACCGTAAACGGAAGCGTTTAACAATGCGGATGATGTAGTCGAACTTCTTCGCGCTCCAACCGATCAAGTACCGAATGTATGGCACCTCCGCGTTCTACACATGTTCAGCTCGGTGACGTCCACCGCCTTCTTGATCCAGAAATATGGCGAGGTAGTAGATGAATTCCGGCAGCACGGCGGCGTGATGCGATCTCCCCAGGGCTTCGCCTAAGCACTACGAAAATATGACCGAGGGAGTAAATTGTGGACGGGGCGCCGCACACGGCTAAGACAATGTTGTGTCCTTATGTGTCACCCCCTCCCCATGTATATATAGGTGGGAGGGGAGAGGGAGGAAGCCAGGGCGTGCCCCTAGGGGCTGGCCGCCGGCCCTAGGGCTCCTGCCCTGCTGCGCCCCCCTTCCTTGTATGGACAAGGGGTGTCACAGCCCCAGTTATTGCTTGCAATTATTTGCATCAGTGTGCATTCATGCATGATGTTTAAATTTATGGTTTTGGAATTGAGGGAATTCTCAAAGCCTCAAAATGAAATAAAGGGCAAGAACCCTAAAAATTTCATTCAATGAACCAAAAATTCTCTTCATTAATGTCTGGTATTTTTGGCAAGGGCTTAGACCCAAACCAAAAATAATGAACATTTTTAAAGAATAATTTTGGGCACTGAATTTAAATCATATTTTATTTGAATTTGGAATTATATTCCTAATATATGGAATATATTTCAAATAACCCTGATTTGTTTTATGTGCATTTGGCCTAGTCCAAAGTATGTGCATAAAAGCATTCAGAGTAGTTTTGCACTGTTTTAGTTCATGTGAATTTGCGAACAGTGGCAAATGTTAAATAAAAACAAAAAAACAGAATTGAAACAGGAAGAAAAGGAAAAAAACAGAAACGTACCTGGTGGCCTGCAACTGTAGTCGGCCCAGCTCCTATGCAGCCCACCCGAGCCCAACTGCCAGTCATCTTCCTCCTCGCGCCAGAAGGACGCGAGGCGCGTGGCCACCGTGCGCCCACCACCTCCTACCTGCCTGCGTGCACCCCGACGCCCTGGGCGTCTTTGGAATAGCCACGCACCTCCCTGGCCCCTCGTTCACTTTCCCCCTCGTCTCTTCCTCGTTGCCCGCACCCCGCCCGAACGCCTCCGTCGTCGCCGCAAAACACCACGCTCACCGCCACCCCCTCACCTCTCCGACGCGGCCCCGAGCTTCACCGTGCCTCCCTCGTCCTCCACGACGGCTCACGCGACCGGAAGAGCCCCGAAGCGCCGCCCTGACGCTTTTCCCCTCCTCGGCCGCCGGAGATCGGCCTCGCCGCCCCGCTCAGCTCCGGCCTTCCCCGAGCCCACTTCGAAGCCTACTGTAACCGTTGTGAGCTACTGCTCCTTCTCCCCCTCTCCGTTTTCTCGTTTGCACGCCGCAGCTGCCGCTTTGCCGACGACCGAAACCCGCCGCCGCCCGTGCTCACCACCGACGACGCTCCGGTGACCATTTGGTCCCGGGTGCGTGTCCACCGAGCTTGCGGCCCCGCTCTAAGCCTCGCTAGTGCCTTCCCTTGCCCGCTTGCACCCCGCAGCGCCACCCGCGCACATCACCAAGCCCCGCCGCCACCGCTACACGCCGTCCCCGGCATCCCCACGACCACCACTGGATGCCCCGCACCACGGGCTCTCCAAAGCACCTAACCGCGAGGCCATCCGTGGCCGGAAACGCCCGGCCGACGATCACCGGCACGTCCGGTCATCGCCGGCGTAACCACGCCGACGTGGCACAGCCATTAGGCACTAACCCCGCTGCTTAAACCGCCCGCAGCCACTGATAGTGGGTCCTAGGCCTGGTCAAACCCCAGTCAGCGCTGGGTTTGACTGGGATTAGCCCTGTGTCGCTGACGTGTGGCCCCCACACGTCAGGTTTGACCTGGGTCAACCCAGTTGACTGCCAATACAGGCATGACACGGTGCTGACACAAATAATGATTTTCTCGTTCTAAAAACAATTAGGAAATTCCAGAAAATGTCCTAGTAAACTTCTAAAATTCATAGAAATTCAACCGTAGCTCCAAATCAAATAATTTATATACGAAAATGATCAGAAAAATCCAATCTATCCATTGGTACTAGTTTCATGCATGATAAAGCAACTTAACCTTGCTGTTCATATCAGAACATGATAATGCACTTTATAAATTCATAGTTTGAGTTTGAATTTGAATCTTTGGTTCAAATAAGCTCAAACCCTTCTGTTCTTAGCTGCATTAGCTCAAATCACAGCATATTGCCATGCCATCATCATGCATCATATTGTGCATTGCATTGATCGTGTTTATTCTCTGTTTGCCGATAATTGTCCCCTCTTAGTAGACGTTGCTTCGACCATGTGATCGTTGACACTGATGAAGACCCAATACTATCTTCAGAAGTGCTAGGCAAGCAAAAACCCCTTGTTCATTCCGATACAATCCCACTCTCTCGCTCCTGCTCTATTTTACTGCATTAGGACAACAACGATTCAACTGTTACATGCTGCGGTAGTTGAACCCCTTTCCTTTGCATGACCTGTCATTGCCACAGTAAATAGATGAAACCCACTAGCATGAGTAGGAGTTGTTTGAGCCCTGATGTGCCTACTCATTCATGCTTGTTTGTCATGCCTGCTACCGCTTAGAGTTGAGTCAGGTCCGATTCATCGGGGATGAATTGGAATGGTAATGAACATGTCCTATTGTGTGTGAGCTAAGTGTGTGAACACGATTTGGTAAAGGTAGCGGTGAGAGGCCATGTAAGAGTACATGGTGGGTTGTCTCACTGAAACCGTCCTCAGGAACTGAGTTCTGTGTTTGTGATCCATGAAACAGCTACTACCACACGTTGGGCCCTGAAATATGACCC
This sequence comes from Triticum aestivum, assembly GCF_018294505.1. Lineage (NCBI taxonomy): Eukaryota > Viridiplantae > Streptophyta > Magnoliopsida > Poales > Poaceae > Triticum > Triticum aestivum. Next base: position 150,528,723 of record NC_057814.1, on the reverse strand, counting down.
CGCTCGACTTATTAACCGCCCTTGTCCTCTGTCTAGGAGTTTCTAGTTTCTGGTGTTCGTAGGATATGTGTTGGAGGCCGTGCGTAGCGCTGACCCTAGGGGTGGGCTATGATGCGGTAGATACACCATGGCACGGTGTACCGGGCGCACGTTTGGTGTCTCAGGAACCCTGCACACATCATTTGGGGCTGTGAGCGAAACCCCGGCCGGATCTCCTCGCGGATGGAACCCGAATAGGCGATAAACCTGGACTAGAGAGTTGTGTGGTTAGTTAGGTCGTGGCTACACCCACGTCGGCTTTCGCTTGAAGTCTGCCGAGCACATGTCGTGTGCAGACGCTAAGTGGTGGAAACATGTGTGAAGAAGTACACCCCTGAAGGGTTATAAATGATCTATTCGAATAGCCGTGTCCACGCTAAAGGACTTCTGGGTTGCCCATACAGTTCATAGACAAGTGAAAGTGGATAATCTAAAATGCACAAGATAAGCGTGAGTGCTATGGATGGCGTTCCCGTAGGTAGACGGGAGCGGATCCATAGTGGTGTATTGAATGGTGAATATGTGGACTTGTGTGCGCCACCTCAAAAGAGTTACTTGTGGTCGTAGTTCAGGTTAGCCACTGAGTCAAAGCTGGCTTGCTGCAGTTAAACTCCACCACCCCCTTTATTGATACCGATGCATGTGTAGATAGTTCTGATGTAAGTCTTGCTGGGTACATTTGTACTCACGTTTGCCTATTTTATGTTTTGAAGAGAGACTTCAGTCTCGCTATTAGTTCCGCGTGGACTTCGACGTTTAGCTTCTTACCTCAGCTACGATCTTGTGCCCTCAGCAGGATCTCGTAGATAGTCGGGCTTCTCAGCCCTTTTCACTTGTAGTTGTGTGTACTCAGACAAGTTAAGCTTCCGCATGTGCTTGTTGCTTGTATGCTCTGTATGTTGGGTCATGAGACCCATGTTTGTAATATCTGACTCATTGCAGCCTAATAAATAAATACTCTGAGTCGTAGAGTCTTGTTGTGATGCCATGTTGTATTTGCACATATCGAGCATATTGTGTGTATGATTGAAATGCTTGGTATGTGTGGGATCCGACAACCTAGTTGTTTATCCTTGGTAGCGTCTCTTATGGGGAAATGTAGTCTGGTGCTTCCGCTGAGCCTTGGTAGTCTGCTACAGCCCAGTTTACCGGAGTCCTGCTAGCCTAGGACTACTGCTCCGGAACACCTAGACTGGCCGGCATGTGATACACTTCGTTCCTGTGACTATCACGCGATGACATCCGGAGTCCTGTTAGCCTGCTACAGCACGGGTTCCCGCGGTCCTGTTAGCCCAGTTGCTACAGCCCGGATTCACACGCTGCTGACCGACATGCTCGATGTTGTTTCATGTATGCCTGTCCCCGTAAGTTAGTGCCACTTTGGGTTCACGACTAGTCATGTCGGCCCGGGTTCTTTTGTCATATGGATGCTAGCGACACTATCATATACGTGAGCCAAAAGGCGCAAACGGTCCCGGGCCAGGTAAGGTGGCACCCGTGGTAATACCGTGCGTGAGGCCGCAAAGTGATATGATGTGTTACATGCTAGATCGGTGTGACTTAGGATCGGGGTCCTGACAACTTTGGTATCAGAGCCTGACTGCCTATAGGATTACCAAGCCAAACTGGTCGACGTTGAGTCTAGAAATTCTTTAGTTATGTAAGGGAATTGATTGTGGAAGGGAACGTAAGGCTCTTTTTACTCCTTTATCTCATGCCCTTCTGATATGTGTCAACCTCTTCTTTTCAACGGGGATTAAGAACTAGGCCTTCTCATCTTTCCATCAGGATCACGTGTTACTAATCCGTAGACTTATAGGATTGTTGGATTCAAGTTTCAGTTCAGTTTCTACTACCTACGTGTGATAAACAGTTGGTCTCGGAACCTTGATATTGTGATGTTGAGTGGTCATGCCACTATTTTACAGGATGTCTCAAGTCTTTTTCGAGCATTTACAGCCGTTATGCTGTCCGAGTCATCCCAGGTTTCTAGATAATCTGATGCATTTGCAAATCCCTTCTTTCTGTTCCCGATGTCCCTTTGGGCCAGTTCAACCAAACTAATCGGTGAGTTGAGGTACTCGATTGCCTCGACATATATGTTGGAGCTATTATTAGGACCCTAGGTGTTTTAGGGAGTCACCTAGTAATCTAGCCATATTTTGTGTTCCTAGTGTGATGATTCTGGCCACCATTCTCGAAAGCAACCCGTGATGCCATTTAGTTAGTAGGCCTTCTATTTCTGGGTACTTCAGCCCAAGGTTCACTGTACTTACCTCGAGTTGATAGTGTTGCTCATACCTTTAGGATATTAGTAACCTTTGCGATAGTCGTCGAGGTTCGTGGTATTTTCCTCTTCCAAATACCATGAACTACTTATGGCAAAAGTTCCTCGTTGAACCGATAGATCACAACAAGAGTGCTCTTGATGAGTTCTCCATTCAAAAATTGTGAATCTGCCAGTCCCTCCTCTTCTGCATGGGTTACCTGGAAGAAATATGTTGAACTCGTTTGAAATGCTGATATTTGCACCCATAACTCAAAAAATCGTATGTTCCTTTGAGTTGTCCCTCTTTAGCTGTTTTCTGACCTTCGTCTATCAATTGATAGTCAAGAGTATGCGTGCATTTGTTCATCAATGCCTATTATTCTTGTGGTCCGTCAAGCCATTCTATTCCGGAATGACTAGGAGAAATAAACGCCAGTACCTCGTCCATCTCTAGGATTGGGTCAAAGCAATTGTATTCCACAGATCAAATTGCCACCAGCCTTTGATCTGTTCTACCTTGGGGTATTACCATCTTTATTTCAAGAATGTCATGGGAATTGCACACCATCTTCTGAATTGTCGGTAAAGTGATACCCCTCGCCATCATTATTCATTCCTCGGTCTTCGTGTTGTTGTGACCGGAATGCCGACAAGTGAACCGTGATGTGTGAAATCAATACTCCTAGCAACTAGTTGCTTGGTAGTAAATGGACAATATTCTCATTCTTAGCGTGTTGGTTATTGAGTCATCATTCTAAGATAGATTGTACTACCTAGTCCTTATTTCTGGTGCACTCTTCGATCAATGAGTGAGGATTATTCAATCCCTTGCTTATTTGATCATATCGTCTTGCTCTGAAAAGCAATATTGTTCTCGAGCTTAGTAACATATCGGTGGTTCTTGATGTTCCGAATATCTTCTCGGAAGTATTATCAGGTTGTCACCTGACCGCTATGTTGAGTTAGTGATCATGTTGGTTTTCCTCCAGACCACCCATTCTCCAAGAATCTGTGTGGGATACCCCTGAGCTAGTTGGTTAAGCCAAACAACAACTTGGAGAGTTGGAAGATAAAAGCTTGTCTGACTTAGTTCATGTTAAGGGATATCTTTTTGTGTGTGTGTGTGTTGAAGAAATATGATATCTCCATCGATTGGTCCTCGTGATCAGTTGTTGGATCTATTGCCTTGTCAAAACTTTGACTTGAGTATGGGCTATTGTCAAGTCAAGTCAGAACCAACGATGTTAGTAATGTTGTCTTACTCGTGGTTGATCCCTCGAGCATACACCATTACATCTTTTGGTCTGACCAATGCTATCATCGTGTTCACATGATGGTGGAAGTCCAGTGATATGGAAATTCCGATGAGTTGCTGTTGAGCCCATCAGCAGCATTTTGTCTCCCCCATGGTTCATGTTGAACATCAACCTAGTGTTGGAAACATTGTAAGCAATGCCTTCGTGTTATGTTCATGAAGGTTATGCTTGGATGGAAGAAGTGACTTCCTCGAATTCATGCGCATTTCGTGCAAGTTGCCGCCGTGAGTTAGAGGAAGATTGTTTTTGTTTCCTCTGGTACCATCCCAAGTCAATTATGCATGTGCGAATGTATTCTATGTTTTGGTAGATTAATTACCTCCACTCCATATGTATTCCCTAGCACACCAAGCCACTGATTGATTTGTTCAAAGAAAAGAAGTTCATGCGCTAATCCTGAAGGGCCCGGACGGATATGCACAAGACTTCGTTATCTCAATGATGGTTCCCAATCAGAACTCGGTAGTGTTTTATTGCAAGACTGCCATGTGATCATGCTTGTCTGGGACAACATGTTCACATGTGTTTAGCAGAAACATCTCATGTTTTGGAGCTTACTCCATAGTCCATTTCCCGAGAATCTTGCAACGTCATCTCGTCGATTTGTGTTGCAAACTCTCATTTTTTCTTCTAGACTTGATGAGTCTGGAATGTCCTGACACCAACCAGATCTGAATCTTAGGCCGATATGATGGTTGGAACGTATTCCAAGAACTATAATACTGATCTCTGTAACCCGGTAAAGTGGATGTCGTGGCCAAGACACCCAGCCAGGGGATCTGTTATTGTAGTAGCTTGATTGAGGAAGTTGGCCACCTCCCCATGAGGATTTCATAGGATTTACTCCAGTAGTTATTCCTTATGAATTCTGGTGTTCACGAAGTCTGACCTTTCACTTGATGTCCTAGATACCAAGCCATATCTATAAATGGGTTACGCTAGCACATCAAGGAGAACATTAGAAGTTGTAACACCCCAAAATTTTAACCATGTGTTGTTTATTAAAATTTTGCGAAGAAATTAAATTTTTATTTTTCTAGATTTATTTTTGATCTCAGAACCTCTCTTTTCTTCTAAGTTGTGGAGTTTTCACCCCAAGTGAAAACTTTCCAATTATTATTGGACTTGTTTAACCTCTCAAATAAAACAATTCTTTTATCAGTGGGATTATTTATAATTATTTTTCCCTGAGCTTTATTTCTCTAAAATGGGTTTTCATAAGTTTTAGGGTCCCATTTGCACTGCAACCCTTTGATAAATTCATTTGAAAATCCCACCAAAATTTGGGGATGACATATGATGTCCCTAAATCACTTTTATGCAAAAATATACTTTAGTCATTTGGACATTTTGACCTTTACCCCTAGTTTTCAAATCTGGTCCAAATGCACTTTTGCACTACGACCTATTTAAATATTTCTTTAAAACTTCCACCAAAATTAGGGGATGTTAGTAGGAGTATATTATTCATCTTTGTGCAAAAACCCACCAATGTTCTTTGAAAAATTTGAGCAAAACATCCTCTTTTGCTCTCTGGTCCAGTTTGGCTTTTTCTACAGCAACTCTAATTTTTGTTGCTCTAATGCCCATAATCTTTCTCCTGCTTATCAACCACCCTGCAAAACCCTTATGTCCAGGAGAATGAACCTATTGGAGTATTTTTGGTCCATGAAACTATGCCTTTTACTTTCTGTCCAGAAATGGTTTTCTCAAAAACTTCCACTAGCAAGTTTCTGTTTTTGCCAAGCTAACCTTACCACCCTCTTTTGCATCTAGAGAGACACTAGTCTGGATAGTTTGGCCACCCCAAGAAATGCCTAGGTGCCCTTAGCATTTTGTCAAACACCTTATGTGCATGGTCAGATTTGACATAGCTTTTAGTTTGCACACTGGACCTGCTTCCTTTGCCTAACCACCATGTCCACTAAACTTCTGTCTACCACTAACCTTGGCCTGTTTGCTACCAGCAGCATCCGAGCTCTCTAACATGCCCTAGCATTTGGCCGAACAACTCGCGTCCGTGCTCTGGGCGTGCCCAGAGCGCACGTTTTGCACGCGCGCGCGCAACCGAGCCGCCGCGTTCACTCGCCCCGCGCCCCTGGCCGTTGCTCGCCCGCAGAGCCGCGCCCATCCTCATCCGCTCGCCAGAACCCTCCAAGCCCCCCTGGCGCCCTATAGCGCCGCCGTCAGGTCGGCGGTGGCAGCGAGCGGCCGGCCACCGCAGGCCCCTGCCATGGACGGCGCCGCCCGAGCCACAGCCGCTCGCCAGCTCGCCTCTGGAGCAGTCCAAGCTTATCCGCGAGCTCGTCCACTAGCGCCCGTCGCCGCCACGACGTCCTGCAGGCTACAGAACGGCGGTTCGCCGTTCTTATCCACGGCCGCCGTTGGAACCGACTCCGGCCGCCTATATAAGGAGCCCCCAAGTCCGTCCATTCCCTCAGGGGACCTCAAGCTACCCCACCTAGCACCCCCATAGCAGGCAATCGACCAGGGAGGGTCTTCTTCCCCATCTCCGGCCAGTACAGCCGCCGCCGCCCTCCGGTCCATTCAGTCGCAACCAGAGCCCCCCCGTCCATATAGCACCACCATCCTCCTCCCCTCGACCGTGCGGAGCCGCCCAAACCCTCAGCTGCGTCGGGGAACCACCGTAGCCCAAAGCCCTAAACCTCCCGAAGCTGCCTTCCGCCGCAGAGCTCGCCGCCGGAGACTCCCTCCATCCCCGCCACCTCCTCGACCACCAGGAGGACCGCCCCGGCCTGGCGGATCCATCCCTGCCCTCAGAACCCCGCGAGGAGCCGCCGTTCGCTGGCGTTGATTGCCGGAGCCCCGCCTCTGTTCGGCCAGAGGACGAAGGAGGCGGGGGCGACTGGTCAAACCTGACCACTGGGCCCAAGGGACCCACTGTTAGTGACCCACGAGCCGGTCCATGCGGGTTAAGTGGAGGCGTAAAGCCCGAAGTACGTGTCCCCCTGTCGAAACCGTATTTCGTCCGAAACGTTTTCTTTTCTGTTTTATTTTAAAAACAGGATTTTGACTAAACTTTGACTGGCTATAACTTTTTAAATATAAGCCCAAATGACTTGATTCTGTTTTTGTTGGTTCTCAAATTCTGTCTAGTTTATTTTAGTATTTATTTGAAAATTTTCCAAACAAATTTTTTGTACTGTTTTGAAACTATGTGTTAATTTGAATATTTTCAAAAATACGATTTTTGGAGAGAGGAGAAAACTTTCAAAAGTTCTGGAATGCACCCTGCCTCTCCACAACTTGAAGGCAAGAATTCTGAACCCTGGCATAATACTGTGCGTTGTTTGATAACGGTTACAACACCACCGTGATACGGAGTATTCGTTATTTTATGTGATATGGTCATACCCAGGAGTGCATATTGATGAATCCGTGCTGTTGGAATTTGATATGTTTGTGATAGTAATCACCCTCGTATACCTTTCATGCCTACCGGAAGGAATCCGGGAAAGCCTCTGTCTTGGGTAGACACGAGCTTGTCTCCAGTCTTCGTCGAGACGATTGTGTCCGGTACGGCATAGTGAGGTATGATGAGTGATGATTTTGTCTGTTGGTTGAAACATATTTGTTATGCTAACCATGCAGGGAATACTTAAACCTCCTAAGTCGACCGTAGATCGAGTTTTGTTCCAGTAACCCCCATACTTGTTTCGTACTACCACTTGTCCCTGCCACAAGTAGGGTACGGTTCAGTAAGTTGTCAACCCCTTCCTAGCACACACCGTACAGAGAGGCCATGGTGGAAGATACCGGAGGCCTCCGGCAGGCATGCCACCTGGTCCGGGGGCATGGGTGTTTCGGTTGTAGCCGAAGGGGTAGCTCCCCTAGTTTGCGCGCGGTATAAATTTTGTGATCCCATGCTAAGTCGAGGTTGTAGCCTCCCCATTTAGAGTTTTGCTTAATGGGTGTCGTGGGTGATTCCAGACACCGGTAAGTTCGGCTGGTGTGTGCGGCTAGCTGTGTTTTCAATTAAAAGACCGTAGACGGAATTAGTCCCGATGGACTAAGGGAATCTGTTACCCGTGGGTAAAGAGTACACCCTCTGCAGAGGTTAAATCTATCCGAATAGCCGTGTCCATGGTTAAGGACTACAGTCAGGGATGGGTCAAGTGTCGGTCTTGGTGTCGGTCTTCTGAGGAAAACTGCTAAACCAGAACATTGATTTTGGCCTGTGACATATGATGATGATGATTATTGTGGACTAACCATTTACGTTGTTTGAATTATTGAGTATCCCTGGGACGGTTCTACCTCCTGGATATTCACTGTGATTATTCTATTTATAATCCCTTTATGTGGTGTCGGTCAGACGCCCGACTGTGGCATGCTTGTTATTTAAATTATTTATAAGCCCTTTATGTGGTGTCGCTCAGACGCCCGACTGTGGCATGCTTGTTATTTTCAATTAATTATAAGCCCTTTATGTGGTGTCGCTCAGATGCCCGACTGTGGCATGCTTGTTATTTAAATTATTTATAAGCCCTTTATGTGGTGTCGCTCAGACGCCCGACTGTGGCATGCTTGTTATTTCTTTTATTTATATGCCCTTTATGTGGTGTCGCTCAGACGCCCGACTGAGGCATGATTTATATTATTATCCTTTCGAGGCGTCGCTTCAGACACCCGATCGGTGCATTATTATTTCTATTCTCGGATTGCATATTCATGTTTTATATGAACAACCTGCATGCGTGCATCATGGATTTTGTTTATTTCGTGACTGACATTGTGATCATAGAATATTTGAGAGCATGATTATCATTCGTTGTGTTATACCCGTGTTCATGATGTTTGCGAGTACATTCAAAAGTACTCGCTGGCTTGTCCCTGGCTATTGTCTTGGCCAGATTTCTTGCTTGGAGAGGAGCGTTGCGATGACAGCCCCGGAAACTAAGCAACGGTGATAGCAGCCTCGCGAAGATAGGAGTTAACCTGGTCAGCTGTTCCTGTGGGAAATGGAGTCCCATAGACGTAGATGAACCACAAACCGCTTCCGCCATCAACCACTAGAAACCATTTGTTGTACTCATAGGCCACAATGGTCTTGTACTACATATTTCGTACTTTGCTTGGAATTTCTGTATCAAGTTGGTGCCTCAACAGCTAACAGTAATCCTGGGGCTGGTGAGCGCAAGGGACATTTTCTGGGACATTGATATCCCGAAAATCCGGTCCTGACAGAAGTGGAGTGCTAAATGTCTCTCGGTCGATCATCCGGATTTCGTTTCCTTGGCCTCGCTAAGGTGAAATCTGAGAAGGTGTCATCTTCCTTTGCATCTGCATCCTCCACCATTATTCATCATGGTAGTATGTTTTGTTGCCAGGATCCTTGACACGGATATTGGTAAAACTTGAGGAATATGGAAATGCTCAAGTTCTTGAGAGCACGCGCAAGCATTAGGTGTCATCGTCGGCACTAACTGGGATTACTCCCAGTTTCCTCGGTTATTCTATAACCTTTCCAATATAGGAATCACTCTCTACTATTGGGTTTCTCCCTAGTTACTAGAATCATTCTCTACTATTGGGTTATGCCTCCAGTATGTTGTGTTACTCTCTACTATTGTAGGATATGTGTTGGAGGCCGTGCGTAGCGCTGGCCCTAGGGCTGGGCTATGATGCGGTAGATACACCGTGGCACGGTGTACCGGTCGCCCGTTTGGTGTCTCGGGAACCCTGCACACATCGTTTGGGGCTGTGAACGAAACCCCGGCCGGATCTCCTCGCGGATGGAACCCGAATAGGCGATAAACCTGGACTAGAGACTTGTGTGGTTAGTTAGGTAGTGGTCTACACCCACGTCGGCTTTCGCTTGAAGTCTGCCGAGCACATGTGGTGTGCAGACGCTAAGTGGTGGAAACATGTGTGAAGAAGTACACCCCTGAAGGGTTATAAATGATCTATTCGAATAGCCACGTCCACGGTAAAGGACTTCTGGGTTGCCTATACAGTTCATAGACAAGTGAAAGTGGATACTCTAAAATGCGCAAGATAAGCGTGAGTGCTATGGATGGCGTTCTCGCAGGTAGACGGGAGCGGATCCATAGTGGTGTATTGAATGGTGAATATGTGGAATCGTGTGGCCACCTCAAAAGAGTTACTTGCGGTCGTAGTTCTGGTTAGCCACTGAGTCAAAGCTGGCTTGCTGCAGTTAAACTCCACCACCCCCTTTATTGATACCGATGCATATGTAGATAGTTCTGATGTAAGTCTTGCTGGGTACATTTGTACTCACGTTTACCTATTTTATGTTTTGCAAAGAGACTTCAGTCTCGCTATTACTTCCGCTTGGACTTCGATGTTTAGCTTGTTACCTCAGCTACGATCTTGTGCCCTCGGCAGGATCTCGTAGATAGTCAGGCTTCTCAGCCTTTTTCATTTGTATTTGTCTGTACTCAGACAAGTTAAGCTTCCGCATGTGCTTGTTGCTTGTATGCTCTGTATGTTGGGTCATGAGACCCATGTTTGTAATATCTGACTCTTTGGAGCCTAATGAATAAATACCCTGAGTCGTAGAGTCTTGTTGTGATGCCATGTTCTATTTGCACATATCGAGCATATTGTGTGTATGATTGAAATGCTTGGTATGTGTGGGATCCGACAACCTAGTTGTTTATCCTTGGTAGCCTCTCTTATGGGGAAATGTAGTGTGGTGCTTCCACTGAGCCTTGGTAGTCCGCTACAGCCCGGATTACCGGAGTCCTACTAGCCCAGCACTACTGCTCCGGAACACCTAGACTGGCCAGCATGTGATACACTTCGTTCCTGTGTTTGTCCCTTCGGGGAAATGTCACGCGATGACATCCGGAGTCCTGTTAGCCTCCTACAGCCCGGGTTCCCGGAGTCCTGTTAGCCCAGTTGCTATAGCCCAGATTCACACGCTGCTGACCGACATGCTTGATGTTGTTTCATGTATGTCTGTCCCCGTAAGTTAGTGCCACTTTGGGTTCGCGACTAGTCATGTCGGCCCGGGTTCTTTTGTCATATGGATGCTAGCGACACTATCATATACGTGAGCCAAAAGGCGCAAACGGTCCCGGGCCAGGTAAGGTGGCACCCGTGGGAATACCGTGCGTGAGGCCGCAAAGTGATATGATGTGTCACATGCTAGATCGATGTGACTTAGGATCGGGGTCCTGACAAGGGGAAAGGAAAGAGGGGGGAGAGAGAAGGAAGGGGAGTCCAACTCCACACTTTCCTTTCCTCCTCCCTTTCCTTTCCCTCCCCATAGGGCCGGCCCTATAGAGGGCGAACCAGCCCCTTGTGGGGTGGTGTGTTCTCTCACTTGGCCCATAAGGCCCATAACTTTTCCAGGGATGCCCGAAACTCCTTCCGGTGACCCGATAAGTACCCGGTACCCTCTGAAACACTTCCGGTGTCCGACTACCATCGCCCTATATATCAATATTTACCTCTCGACCATTTCGACACTCCTCTTCATGTCCCTGCTCTCATCCAAGACTCTGAACAACATTCGGTCACCAAATCATATAACTCATATAACACTATATCATCAATGAACGTTAAGCATGCAGACCCTACGGGTTCGAGAACTATGTAGACATGATCGAGACACCTCTTCGGTCAATAACCAATAGCGGAACCTGGATGCCCATACTGGGTCCTACATATTCTACAAAGATCTTTATCGGTCGAACCTTATGACAACATACGTAATTCCCTTTGTCCATCGGTATGTTACTTGCCCGAGATTCGATTGTCGGTGTCTTCATACCTAGTTCAATCCCGTTACCTGCATGTGTCTTTACTCGTTCCGCAATACATCATCTTGCAACTAACTCATTGGTCACTTTGCTTGCAAGCCTTCTTATGATGTTTATTACCGAGAGGGCCTAGAGATACCTCTCCGATACTCAGAGTGACAAATCCTAATCTCGATCCATGCGAACTCAACAAATACCTTTGGAGATAACTATAGAGCATCTTTATGATCACCCAGTTATGTTGTGACATTTGATAGCACACAAGGTATTCCTGCGGTATCCGGGAGTTGCATAATCTCATAGTCGAGGAATATGTATTTGACATTAAGAAAGCAATAGCAGTAAACTGAACGATCAATGTGATAAGATAATGGATGGGTCTTGTCCATCACATCATTCTCCTAATGATGTGATCCCGTTATCCAATGACAACACATGTCTATGGTTAGGAAACCTAAACGATCTTTGATCAACGATCTAGTTTAGTAAAGGCTTACTAGGGACACGGTATTTGTTTATGTATTCACACATGTATTTAAGTTTCCGATCAATACAATTCTAGCATGAATAATAAACCTTTATCATGAATAAGGAAATATAAAATAACAACTTTATTATTGCCTCTAGGTCATATTTCCTTCAGGTTGGTGATTTGGGTGGAAGGTGTCGCGCCGGTGGTTGGGGCATGTGGGATGTGGAAGGAGGAGGAGGATGGGGGTCCGGTGTGGATTACTGATACGTCTCCAACGTATCTATAATTTTTGATTGTTCCACGCTATTATATTATCTGTTTTGGATGTTTAATGGGCTTTATTATGCACTTTTATATTATTTTTGGGACTAACCTACTAACCAAAGGCCCAGTGCAAACTGCTGTTTTTTGCCTATTTCAGTCTTTCGCAGAAAAGAAATATCAAACGGAATCCAAACGGAATGAAACCTTTGGGAGAGTTATTTTTGGAACAAACGCAATCCAGGAGACTTGGAGTGGACGTCAAGGAAGCAACAAGGCGTCCATGAGGTAGGGAGTGCCCAGGGGGGTAGGCGCGCCCCCCACCCTCGTGGCTCCACCGACCTCCTTCCTTCGCCTATATATACTCATATACCCTAGAAACATCTGAGAGCACCACGAAATCCTATTTCCCTCGCCGCAACCTTCTGTACCTGTGAGATTCCATCTTGGGGCCCTTTCCAGCGCTCCGCCGGAGGGGAATCGATCACGGAGGGCTTCTACATCAACACCATAGCCTCTCCGATGATGTGTGAGTATTTTACCACAGACATTCGGGTCCATAGTTATTAGCTAGATGGCTTCTTCTCTCTCTCTCTCTCCTTGGATCTCAATACAAAGTTCTCCTTGATTCTCTTGGAGATCTATTTGATGTAATTCTTTTTGCGGTGTGTTTGTCGAGATCTGATGAATTGTGGGTTTATGATCAAGATTATCCATGAACAATATTTGGTTCTTCTATGAATTCTTATATGTATGATTTGATATCTTTGCAAGTCTCTTCGAATTATCAGTTTGGTTTGGCCTACTAGATTGATTTTCTTGGAATGGGAGAAGTGCCTAGCTTTGGGTTCTATCTTGCGGTGTCCTTTCCCAGTGACAGCAGGGGCAGCAAGGCACATATTCTATTGTTGCCATCGAGGATAAAAAGATGGGGTTTATATCATATTGCTTGAGTTTATCCCTCTACATCATGTCATCTTGCATAATGCGTTACTCTGTTCTTATGAACTTAATACTCTAGATGCATGCTGGATAGCGGTCGATGTGTGGAGTAATAGTAGTAGATGCAAAATCGTTTCGATCTACTTGTCGCGGACGTGATGCCTATATACATGACCATGCCTAGATATTCTCATAACTATGCGCTTTTATATCAATTGCTCGACAGTAATTTGTCCACCCACCGTACATTATGCTATCTTGAAAGAAGCCACTAGTGAAACCTACGACCCCCGGGTCTGTCTTCCATCATATTATTTTCCTATCAATTTACTATTTCTGCCGCCGTTTAATTTGCAATCTTTAATTTCCAATCAATATCATAAAAATACCAAAAATATTTATCTTATTATCTCTATCAGATCTCACTTTTGCAAGGGGCCATGAAGGGATTGACAACCCCTTTATCGCGTTGGTTGCAAGGTTCTTATTTGTTTGTGCAGGTACAAGGCGACTTGCGTGTAACCTCCTACTGGATTGATACCTTGGTTCTCAAAAACTGAGGGAAATACTTACGCTACTTTGTTGCATCACCCTTTCCTTTACAAGGGAAAACCAATGCATGCTCAAGAGGTAGCAAGAAGGATTTCTGGAGCCGTTGCCGGGGAGGCTTATACCAAGTCAAGTCAAGATTCGATCTCCCAGCAACTAGCCATTTCTGCCGCCGTTGCCGGGGAGATCAACGCACGAGTCAAGACATACCAAGTACCCATCACAAACTCTTATCCCTCGCATTACATTATTTGCCATTTGCCTCTTGTTTTCCTCTCCCACACTTCACCTTTGTCGTTTTATTCGCCCTCTTTTTCCGTTCGTCTCTTTTCGCTTGCTTCTTGTGTGCTTGTGTGTTGGATTGTTTGTCACGAAGGCTCAAGACAACACTAAATTGTGTGACTTTTCCAATACCAACAACAATGATTTCTTAGCACTCTGATTGCTCCTATTACCGATGCTGAATCTTGTGAAATTAATGCTGCTTTGCTGAATCTTGTCATGAAAGATCAATTCTCTGGCCTTCCTAGCGAAGATGCCGCTACACATCTAAACAAATTTGTTTATTTGTGTGATATGCAAAATAAGAAAGATGTGGATAATGATATTGTTAAATTGAAGCTATTTCCGTTTTCGCTTAGAGATCGTGCTAAAACTTGGTTTTCGTCTATGCCTAAAAATAGTATTGATTCATGGAATAAGTGCAAAGATGCTTCTATCTCTAAGTATTTTCCTCCCGCTAAGATCATCTCTCTTAGAAACGATATTATGAATTTTAAGCAACTTGATCATGAGCATGTTGCACAAGCTTGGGAGAGGATGAAATTAATGATACGTAATTGCCCTACGCATGGATTGAATTTATGGATGATCATACAAAAATTTTATGCTGGATTGAATTTTGCTTCTAGAAATCTTTTAGATTCAGCCGCGAGAGGCACTTTTATGGAAATCACTTTAGGCGAAGCTACTAAACTCCTAGATAATATTATGGGTAATTATTCTCAATGGCACACCGAAAGATCTACTAGTAAAAAGGTTCATGCGATAGAAGAGATTAATGTTTTGAGTGGAAAGATGGATGAACTCATGAAATTGTTTGCTAATAAGAGTGTTTCTTCTGATCCTAATGATGTTCCTTTGTCTACTTTGATTGAGAATAATAATGAATCTATGGATGTGAATTTTGTCGGTAGGAACAATTTTGGTAACAACGCGTATAGAGGAAACTTTAATCCTATGCCGTTTCCTAGTAATTCCTCTAATAATTATGGTAATTCCTACAACAACTCTTATGGAATTATTGATAATATTCCCTCTGATTTTGAGACTAGTGTTAAAGAATTTATGATTTCGCAAAAGAATTTCAATGCTTTGCTTGAAGAAAAGTTACCTAAGATTGATGAGTTGGCTAGGAACGTGGATAGAATTTCTCTTGATGTTGATTCTTTGAAACTTAGGTCTATTCCACCAAAGCATGATATCAATGGGTCTCTCAAAGCTATGAGAATTTCCATTGATGAGTGCAAAGAAAGAACCGCTAGGATGCGCGCTAAAAAAATTGCTTTATGAAAGCGTGTTCTTCTAGTTTTCATGATAATAAGGATGAAGATCTAAAGTGATTGATGTGTCTCCTATTAAATCTTTGTTTTGCAATATGAATCTTGATAATGATGGGACTGGAGAAGATTCAACTTTAGTTAAAAGGCGTCCTAATGATTCAGAGTTTTTAGATCTTGATGCAAAAATTGGTAAAAGTGTGATTGAAGAGGTCAAAACTTTACATAGCAGTGAACCCACTATTTTGTATTTAAAGGAATTTAATTATGATAATTGTTCTTTAATAGATTGTATTTCCTTATTGCTATCCGTGTTAAATTCTCCTCATGCTTATGATCAAAATAAAGCTTTTACTAAACATATCGTTGATGCTTTAATGCAATCTTATGAAGAAAAGCTTGAATTAGAAGTCTCTATCCCTAGAAAACTTTATGATGAGTGGGAACCTACTATTAAAATTAAGATTAAAGATCACGAATGCTATGCTCTGTGTGATTTGGGTGATAGTGTTTCCACGATTCCAAAAACTTTGTGTGATGCGTTAGGTTTCCGTGAATTTAATGATTGTTCTTTAAACTTGCATCTTGCGGATTCCACCATTAAGAAACCTATGGCCAGGATTAATGATGTTCTTATTATTGAAAATAGGAATTATGTGCCCATAGATTTTATTGTTCTTGATATAGATTGCAATCCTACATGTCCTATTATTCTTGGTAGACCTTTCCTTAGAACGATTGGTGCAATTATTGATATGAAAGAAGGAAATATTAGATTCCAGTTTCCGATAAGGAAAGTCATGGAACACTTTGCTAGAAAGAAAATTAAATTACCTTATGAATATATTATGATAGCCACTTATGGATTGCCTACCAAAGATGATAATACCTAGATCTATTCTTGCTTTTATGCCTAGCTAGGGGCGTTAAACGATAGCGCTTGTTGGGAGGCAACCCAATTTTATTTTTGTTTCTTGATTTTTGTTTCTGTTTAGTAATGAATAATTCATCTAGCCTATGGTTATATATGGTTTTTTGTTTTAATTAGTGTTTGTGCCAAGTAGAACCTTTGGGAAGACTTGGGTGAAGTCTTTATGATCTTGCTGTAAAAAACAGAAACTTTAGCGCTCACGAGATTAGCTGACATTTTTTACTGGAGAGTGATTTTAGGTTGATTCTTTTTGCAGATGATTAATAGACAAATTCCGCACGTCCAACAATTTATTTCAGAATTTTTGGAGGTACATAAATATATGTTTAATACAGATTTCTACAGGATGTTCTGTTTTTGACAGATTCTGTTTTTCGTGTGTTGTTTCCTTATTTTTATGTATCTATGCCTAGTATCGGGGGGTATGAGCCATAGAGAAGTTGGAATACAGTAGGTTTAACAGCAATATAAATAAAGAATGAGTTCATTACAGTACCTTAAAGTGGTGACTTGTTTTATTATACTAACGGAGCTCATGAGATTTTTTGTTGAGTTTTGTGTTGTGAAGTTTTCAAGTTTTTGGGTCAAGATTTGATGGATTATGGAATAAGGAGTGGCAAGAGCCTAAGATTCGGGATGCCAAAGTCACCCCAAGGTAAAATTCAAGGACAACCAAAAGCCTAAGCTTGGGGATGATAACCTGGAACGGCATCAACATGTCGTGGTAAAAATATTGTCCCATTTGGGGCAGCTTTGGGTATAAGGTTCTCGCAAACCAGAGTTTCTCATAACAAGCCTAATGGTTTCAGTAGGGAACGTGCCACCTTGGGGGACGAAACGATATCCGTTGCCTCTTCTTACTTTCAATTTTTCTTCTCATGTCAACATAGAACAACTGGAGTGTTGTGTCAATTTTTGGAATTTTTCGGGGTTCGCTTGGACATTTTTATACATTAACAGAGTTTTTTATGCATTTATGTGCATAATTCAAATTTGAACTACATGCACATGTTGTAGTGCATATAAATGGGTTCAAAATTGAAATGTGTGTCCTTGGTTGCATGCTTACGTCCCATGCAAGAAATGAGAATGAATGTCAAACATCTTGACACCGTCGCTCGACCGCTAACACTGAGATACATGGTTTTTAAATTCTAGTAAATCAAAGACGAGTCTCAAATTTATGAAACTTGACATGCTAGCATGGAACGGCATCAACGTGTCATGGTAGAAATATTGTCCCATTTGGGGTAGGTTGCGGTATAAGATTCTCACAAATCAGAGCTTCTCACAACAAGCCTCATGGTATGGTAGGGAATGTTTCACCTTTCTGGATGAAACGATATCCGTTGCCTCTTATTGATTTGAATTTTTTTTCTAGTGCCAACATAGAACAACAGGATTGTTGTGTTAAATTTAGGAATTTTTCGGGGTTCGTTTGGACATTTTTATACATTAACTGAGTTTTCTATGCATTTATGTGCATAATTCAAATTTGAACTACAGCCACATGCTCTAGTGCATATAAATTGGTTGAATCAAATATGTATCCTTGGTTGCATGCTTAGGTCCCATGTAAGAAATGAGAATGAATGTCAAACACCTTGCCACCGTCGCTCGGCCGCAAACATTGAGATATATGGTTTTTAAATTCTAGTAAATCCAAAACTCATCTAAAGTTCATGAAACTTGACAGAGCGGCATCAACATGTTGTAGTAATTTTTTTGTCCCATTCGGGGCAGGTTTGGGTATCAGCTTCTCGCAAACCAAAGCTTCTCCCAACAAGACTGATGGTTTCGGTAGGGAACGTGCCACCTATGGGGACGAAACGATATCCGTTGCCTCTTCTTGCTTTCAAAATTTTTCTAGTGTCAACAAGGAACAATAAGAGTGTTGTGTCCACAAGGAACAACAGGAGTGTTGTGTCAATTTTTGGGATTTTTCTAGTGCATAATTCAAATTTGAACTACATGCACATGTTCCAGTGCAGAAAAATGGGTTGACATATCAAATGTGTGTCCTTAGGTGCATGCTTAGGTCCCATGCAAGAAATGGGAATGAATTTCAAACACCAGGGTGCTGCTGATTGCCGGCAAACATTGAGATACTTTGTTTTTAAATTCTAGTAAATCCAAAAATCATCTGAAATTCATGAAACTTGGCATGCTATCATGGAATGGCACCAGACATGTTTTGGTATTTTTCGTGTCCATTTTGAGAGAAGGCACACTTGATTAACAGCCAACAAAGGCATTTTGAAATAAATAGCTGCCATTTTAACATCTCAAAAATGTTTGAATAATTTAAATCGTGTGCGTTCTGTTAACCATTCACGTGACGCCACGTGTCTCTCTTTTAATGGCTACAGGAGGTGCCGTGCGGATAGCTACTTGACTGAATGGGAGGCTTTCGAGCGAAGTCCGGTGCGCAGGCTGACCGAGAGGCATGCAAGTTCTCCTCCAATGCGCAGGCTCACCGGGAAGCATGCGAGTTGTACGCTGTGTAGGCTCACTGGGAAGTGAGACCTTTGACTTCCATGGACGCCCGCCTTGCTCACATCCTCTCCATTAATGGAGCCGAGCCTCTATTAAATACGGGCGGCCTTAATATCCGCCTCCCTCCCGCAGACCTCCACCAACCCCATGGCGCAGAAGGATCATCTGCCACTAGTCTTCCAGTTTGGTCAAGTCGACTCCGAGCAGGAGGAGATAGAAAATAAGGAGGAATGGAGCCTCATGGACATGGCCAAAGACGAGCTGGCCTCGGCGGTTGCTGCCCCCATGCCCATCCTAGCTCCCAACCTCGCGCCCGCGCTAGCGACCATCCCCGTAGCATTGACGGGCTGGTCGCCGAGCACTATCACAGAGCTGGAAGCCGTGGACGTCAGCGAGGTCTCTATGGACCCGCGCGAGCTTGTGTACATGCCAGCACTAGCGCCCGTGCCCGTGCTCGTGCATGCCCCTGCACCCACCACGGCGCCGGTCCCCGTGCGTTTGCCTGCACCCGCCGCCCGTGCGCGCCCCCCCCTCAGCGGCATGGGACGCCGCCGTCGACCGCTACCTCATAGCACCGCGAGTTGCCGTCCTCCGGCGCCACGCCCGTCGATCGCGCGACGACATGATGTTTGATTTCCAAGTGAAGAACATTATGTGCTGCCTTGAAGACTTCAACAACGGCGTCCCGGAGGACGACAACGACAACACCGGCGCAGCATGCCGCCTCCGCCGCCGCCGGAATTAGTTTTTTTGGGTTTAATATTGTATCTCAATCATATGAATGTAAATTCGTAGTGTGCCTGAATGAAAGATATGGTTTGAACAAACTTGCGTTTTTCTCTCTGAATGTACAGACTTATCAAACGATTTTCTTAAAAACGTCAATGGTTTTCAAATATGAAACACTGAACGCAAACATTTTAGTAGAACACATGTATGCAAACCGACATCTTCCCCAGGAAGCCAAGGGAAAATCTGCCGAGCAGGATTTGTGCAGCTCTTCAACGCAAACGTTTCAAATAGAACACCCGTATGCAAAGTGAGAGTTATGGTCTTCCCCAGTAAGCCAAGGGAAAATTCGCAGTGCAGGATTTGTGCATCTCTTCAACGCAAACGGTTCAGATTGAATATGGTATGAAAAACCAGACATCGGCACTAGGCCAAGAGAAAATATGTCGAGCGGGATTTGTACATCCCTTCAACGCAAAGGGTTGTTTTGGATGACCCGTGTGCAACCACGTACAGAACATTTTGTAAGATTTGCATATGTCATATTGGGTATATTGCCATTTGTCAAACTGGAAAGATTGACATTTGTTGATCTAGTAAGATTACCATTTGTCAACCTTGTAACACTGCCATTTGAAAAAATATGCAGCTAAGAATCACTAGCACTATCTAATTTATTACAACTAAAATTCAGTAATTAAGAATAGATTTCATTCATAGATTAAGCAGTCGTTCTTTATACAAACAATTCAACTCGATAGCTGAACCCACCAAACGTTTCCCCAATTGTTGCCAACCATGTACTGAAATAGCTAGTTCAACTATATATACTAGCTAATTTTAAGTACGTTGTACAGTTCCATCACTTCTATAGTCAGATGAACTAAACAAAATAGCCCCTAAATACTACTACCACTAATGAGGGGCTTTGTACTACTTCTGGTAGCCTCTCCTTTGCCGAGCGCACTCAATAAGAGGCAGAGGAGGAGGAGCCTACCGACGAGTTGGAAAACTACAATACGGCGCCTGCCGCTGATGCACCTTCAATGACGCTCACCTCGAATGCCCTCTGCCGCTCTAGACATCCCCTCTCGAAGCGGTGGTTCTCCTTGTGCATATCCTGATTTCTCGCCTCTACGTTGGCATGTGCTGCGGCCACGACGGCGATAAGACTCTTTGCGTGCTCGACGAGGCGCTCCTCCTCTTCCCGTAGGAACTCGATGCGGCGCGCAAGGTCGCTGACGCACGTGTGGGCCTCCACCTCCGCCTGCCGCCTTCGGGCAGCGGTGGCGGAGTGGGTGATGACCCCGGCGGTCGATGGTGGGCTGGCAGCCACGGCGGCCAACGATAGGGTGGCGGCCACGACCACCACCTCCTGCCTACGGGCCGCGGTGGCAGAGCGGGTGATGGCCACGGTGGCCGGCAGTGGGGTGGCAGCTGTCGGTGTCAAAACCGGCGGATCTCAGGTAGGGGGTCCCGAACTGTGCGTCTAGGGTCGATGGTTACAGGAGACAGGGGACACGATGTTTACCCAGGTTCGGGCCCTCTATATGGAGGTAATACCCTACTTCCTGTTTGGTTGATCTTGATGAATATGAGTATTACAAGAGTTGATCTACCACGAGATCGTAAAGGCTAAACCCTAGAAGTCTAGCCTATATGACTATGGTAATGAGTATATCCTTTCCGGACTACACCCTCCAGTTTATATAGACAACGGGGGGATTTAGGGTTACATAGAGTCGTTTACATAAGAAGGAATCTTCATAGTTGGTCGCCAAGCTTTCCTTCCACGCCAAGGAGAGTCCTATCCGGACACGGGTACAGTTTTCGGCCTTCATGTCTTCACAGCCCATCAGTCCGGCCCATGGATAACAGGCCGGACGCCCGAGGACCCCTTAGTCCAAGACTCCCTCAGTAGCCCCCGAACCATTCTTCAGTAGCGAGGTGTTCGGCACACAAATTGTCTTCGACATTGCAATGCGGGTTCCTCATTTAATAATTTCCAAGTAGCGTATTCGGCCATAGATTCAATGTCTCCCCTCAGCTTCTGCGCGTTTAATAACCTCGTCTTCCACGTGTCGATCGAATGCGGGGGGTCAGGGTATTTTTGCAAATAACACCCCATTTAGGTTAGGAAGAGCGCTTATTTAAAGAGATCGGATCTTAGATCCATTCAATATCTCGCGGACAAAATCCCCAAAGACTACTAGGAGAAGCCATCCCAACATGGCTAGCATTCCCAGTTCCTCCTTCGACTCAGAGAGAGGTGAGTGGGAGAGGTGCTCAGTGGCCTACAGCCAATTAAAGAAGCTACAAATGCAGAGATTCCTCCCCCTGCAGATCTGGTCCCTGTTCGAGCAGGGCAAGCTTTCCTTAATGGTGAGACCCAGGCGGAGGATTTTCCCAATACATCCGGGGGGAGCATGTTCGTTTCGTCCCTTATCTGCTAAGGGGAGTTGGGTTTCCAATCCATCTGTTCCTCCGGGGGCTTCTGAAATACTATGGCCTTCAGCTACATAACTTTACTCCCGCCTCCATTCTGCATACTGTGGGCTACGTCGCTTTGTGCGAATTGTTCCTGGGCATTGAGGCCCATTTCGAACTATGGAGAAAGTTGTTCGGTCTTGTCCCGCACAACCACCAGGGGTCAATATTTGAAGTGGGCGGAGCCGAAGTATGGCACGTCGCCGATACCGGATACCTGTCCGGCACACCAAGGAAGGCATCTAAAGAATGGCCTTCCGAATGGTTCTATATAGAAGACATCGCTCTTCCTGATCCAGTTCGCAAGGGTCTCCCAGAATTTGCAAGCGTTCCGTTAAAGAAACGTCACAGCTGGCGTCCCCGAAGTCTTGAAGAAGAGGACAGTGCGGAGGTTCGTCAGCTCCTGGGCCAGATAAGGATGCTTGCCCAGTCTGGCTTTACAATAGTAGAGGTGATGGCGATCTCCATAATGCAAGGGGTTCAGCCACTTCAATACAGAGGGCTCCCAATGTGGCACTACAATGGGGAGGATGATGCCTCCCATTGTGGTCGGAAAGGTCCGGACACCCCCGCCTCTCTAGCCAAGATACTGGCCGAGCTGTTTAAAGGGAAGGAAGAAGAATTTCTCCGCATCAACCGCAGAGACGGGTACTCCATGTACAACCCTCCCAGCTGGGTAAGTCCTAACCCCTTTGCTTTTATTCACTCCGCTCTCTTGGCCATCTTTAACGAATTCTCAATCCGTCTATTTTGAACCAGCACTGGCGGAAAGTAACCGAGGGGCTTAATAGCCCTGCCCCACAGCCGGAGAATCACAACCGGGAGCTTGATCCTGGGTTCAAAGAGGACCCAGATATATTCGTGGTACTCGTGGAAGGGGTGTTTTACCAGGCGAGCTATGACGGCACAGAAGTGGCCATCATCGCCGATTATCCTGGTCTTCTTCCAGCTTCCCACGTAAGTAATCAGGAGAAATCCCCCTCGAAATAGTTTCCTCGCACAGCCTCACCCACCGCACTGTCTCATGCTTCAAAGGGGAGGCATTCGGCTCGTCATGCTACGCCGGGGATGACTCCAAGAAGAGCGGCTCCCGCGTCGAGCAAGGCCTAGAAAAGGAAGGCCGGCGAAGACAAGGCCGGTCCTTCGTCGAAGAGGTATGGGTTTGAAGGTATGCTTTGGCAGTCGTACCCAACCGTGATTGTTATGTTGGTCCTGTATCAGGAAAAAGGTTTGCCGGACTATGTCCGAGGATTCGGCCGGTCGCACTCCTAACAACCGGGATTTAGATCCCGCCGGAGAGGTGGGGGCCGCTATGGGGACAACGCAGGACTGTCCTTCGGACGAGGGTTCGGAAGACATGTCCGTTACCAACTCGGAAGTAGAGAGCGCCATAAATCATCGGCGCTGCAGGGCTGTCTTACGAGACCCCATGTTCTCGGGAGAGGCATTCAATGCCTACAGCTCGGCTGACGCATACATCCGAGCTGCTCGAGATGGGCTTAGAAAAGCCACAAAACAACATTTGACAGATGTGCTGGAAAGTTTTTTGTCCGAAAAGGATAACCATATACCCGTAGCCCCCGAGACTGAAAGCAGTTGGTACAACTGATTTAAGGATCGTTGTATAACCAGGTCCTTACAGACAAGAATGGCCTGCTTGCCCAAGAGCTCGAGCAGTGTCGGGCGTGGCTGAATGCTGCTACCGCTGAACTGGAAAACTTCAAGAAGGCGTCTTCTGGTAACATTCCCCTCCATCGAGGAACAATAATTGTATACCAACTGTACTAATACTGTTGCTGATCACATAATAGGATCGCCCGATCAACTTGAAGAGAAGTTGAAGATCGCCCAAGAGGGAGAAAAAGAGGCGAAAAGGCTACACGCCGCAGGCGAGCGTGTGCTGACCCGAGTCAGAAGGGAGAAAAACAGGCTACAGGATTCCAACACTACATTGGGTGAAGAATTGAAAGATGTGCGAGCCCAGCTAGCCGGCTCCGTAAAGGAGAACAAGAAGCTGCGGGGCGGCATATTCAGTATGTGTCTGAACTATTTGTAAAGTAGTTCGGAGATAAATGGAACTGATATAGTTAAGATTGCAGGTATATTGACGGGCCGTCCTGAAGACAAGGTGTCTGGATCATCAAGTGATCTGCTGCAAGGGCTGTCGCAAGTGCACGAGCAGGCTTGGCTGGCGATGCGGAGTGTTGCCAAGGCCCTATGGCCATCCGCCTCCCCTCCAGGAAGTACGGAGGAGCTTGTAGAGCTGTTCAAAGGAGCGCGGCGGCGTATCCGACTATGGAAGATATCAGCCTGCCGAGAGAGTTCACGAGAGGCCTGGGCCATCATGAAGACGCGATATACCAAGTTGGATCCTAATCACATGGCCCATGTCGGACCGCTAGGGTCGGATGGGGAAGAAATTCCTGTTAGTTTAGTATATGACCAAGTAGAGGTGGCCACCAAACATTCCCAACAGGATTGTAAGTTAGACCGCCTTTTGGACGGTGTAGAGGAGGAAGTGTTTGAGTCCAAGTGACTATGTACTTTCCTTGATATATGTTACTCTAGCTAAATTGTATAGCATTTGTCATGGTAGACCTTTTCACTTCAACCTTTGGACCCGAAGGTGCGGAGTGTTTCCGAATACCCGCACGGCCGAATAGACCGGGGTATGCGCGAAAACTAGGCATAGGGGTCATAGCTGCTCGAACTGACAAGTTGTATCCGGCTAGCTATGTTATATTACATTGAAAGTGTAAGAAACATCTTCCAGAGAGAATAGTTCCGTTAAGGGTTCCTTTCCCTGGGTGTGCATGCATTACTATACATGTCCGAATTGTGATGTAAAAATCACGGTGTGTATAGCTTCGATGTGCATGTACGGACTGTGATGAAGAAATCACAATGTATAGCTTCTGGGGGTTCACGATGGAACAAATTCGAAAACACCTTTAGTTCACCGACCGAATATTCCCTTAAGAACGCTAGCTTTCGGCTTCACCCAATCTGAGGTACACATCCTGATGACCCGACAGTGACAATCACAGAGGTGCTCCTTTTATGCCCTAGCCGAACTAACGGGAACGTAGGGCATAAGCACAAGAGCCAGGCAACCCAGCTTGGCCAAAACTTAAGTCATATCGATGCATATAGTGGCGAAGAAATGGTACATATGGAAAAACTCATATGTGAAGAGCTTGATGCTCAAGGAATAATAATAAAAAGCTTATGTCCAAGAAGCCCCCAGGTATGATGGACGTACATATTTAAAGATGTATGCGTCAGGGGTGTGCGGTCTAGCCGTACGAAAGCTTTAAAGCGAGAAAGAAAAAAGTAATCGTAAAAGAGAGAAAGAATAATGGAAACTACAGGGGAGAAGGAGACGAACAAGGAGTTCGGCACTAGGCATAGAATCTTCGGAGTCTGGCTGCGTTCCAGGGGTTTGGCTCGAGGCGATTGTCTGATGCATCGCGAAGACGGTACGCCCCTCCAGTGAGAACTTCGTCAATTATGAAGGGACCCTCCCATTTGGCTTGAGTTTGTCCTTTTTGTTCTCCGGCAGGCGTAGAACAAATTCGCCAATGTTGTAGGTCTTGGCCCGTACTTCTCTGCTTTGATATCTTCGAGCCTGCTGTTAGTAAAATGCTGAACGGGCTTTTGCGACATCGCGCTCCTCCTCCAGGGCATCTAGGTTGTCCTGCCGATCAAGCTCGGCTTCTCTCTCTTTGTACATATGCACTCGAGGTGAGTCGTGGATAATATCGCAGGGCAATACAGCCTCCGCGCCATACACCATGAAGAAAGGTGTGTATCCGGTAGTACGGTTGGGCGTGGTCTGCAGCCCCCAGAGTACGGAGTCGAGCTCCTCAACCCAGTGCTTGTCTGATTCTCGCAAAGACCGCACTAGTCTGGGTTTGATGCTGCTCATAATAAGACCACTGGCTCGTTCGACTTGACCGTTGGTTTGCGGGTGGTAGACAGAGGCGTAATCGAGTTTAATACCAAGATTAGTACACCAGGTTTTTACCTCGTCGGCTATGAAATTAGAGACATTGCCGGTGATGATGCTGTGTGGGACACCATAACGGTGCACAACACCGGATATGAATTCTATCACCGGGCCGGACTCAGCCGTTTTGACCGGTTTAGCCTCTATCCACTTAGTGAATTTGTCCACCATGACCAGCAGATATTTTTTCTTATGGCTTCCCCCTTTATCGGGTACAACCATGTCCAGTCCCCAGACCGCGAAAGGCCAAGTAATGGGGATAGTTTGTAAGGCAGTTGGGGGCATGTGGCTTTGGTTGGCAAAGAGTTGGCATCCGACGCAGCGTTGGACAAGGTCATGCGCGTCTGCTCGAGCTGTCGGCCAATAAAACCCGGTACGGAAGGCTTTGCTAACAAGGGCCCGAGCTGCGGCGTGGTGTCCGCCGAGACCAGTATGAATTTCTGCTAAAAGCTGCTGCCCCTCTTCCTCGGAGATACATCTTTGAAGTACTTCGGTAGTACTTTTCTTGTAGAGCTCTCCGTCGTGAACCTTGTAGGCTTTCGAACGCCGGACAATGCGGCGAGCCTCATTCCGGTCTTCGGGAAGCTCCTTCCTATTAATGTAGGCCAAGAAGGGTTCGGTCCATGGGGCAATGACTGCCATAATGAGATGGGCCGACGATGTTGTTTCGGTGGCTGAGCCCCCGATACTATGGGTGTGTTCGGGATTTGGGGTTGTATTCGAATATGGACTGTTTTTGCTGCCCTCCCCTTGCCACACCAAGGATGGCTTGAAAAGCCTTTCCAGGAAAATGTTAGGTGGAACGGGGTCGCGCTTGCCGCCAATGCCAGCAAGGACGTCCGCTGCCTGATTACCCTCCCAAGCAACATGATGAAATTCAAGCCCCTCGAACCGAGCCGATATTTTTAAGACGGCATTACGATAAGCTGCCATCTTTGGACCTTTGGCATCAAAGTCTTCGTTTATTTGAGATATTTCAAGGTGTGAATCCCCGTGCACCTCTAGGCGTTGTATGCCCCTGGATACGGCTATCCGAAGACCATGCAATAGGGCCTCGTATTCGGCTGCGTTGTTGGAGTCTGTGTATAGTATTTGGAGTACATACTGGACGACATCTCCCGTGGGGGATGTTAACACGACTCCCGCTCCTAGCCCCGCCAGCATTTTGGAGCCGTCAAAATACATAACCCAATTGGAATATGCGTCGTACTCTTTAGGGAGTTCGGCCTCCGTCCATTTGGCGACGAAGTCAGCCAGTACTTGGGATTTGATGGCTCGATGTGGCTTGTATGTTATGTCAAATGGAAGTAGCTCTATGGCCCATTTGGCGATCCGTCCCATGGCGTCGCGGTTGTTTATTATGTCACTGAGTGGGACTTCAAAAGCCACCGTGATTGAACACTCCTGGAAGTAGTGTCGTAGCTTTCGGGATGCCATGAAGACCGTGTATGCTATCTTTTGGTAATGGGGGTACCGGGATTTGCATGGTGTGAGGACAGTAGATACGTAGAATACTAGTTTTTGAAGTGGGAATTTGTGTCCGTCCTGTTCTCGTTCGACGACGAGCACGGCGCTCACCACCTAATGTGTTGCCGATATGTATAGCAACATGGGTTCGCCAGCATTTGGTGCGGCCAGGATTGGGTTGCTTGCTAGGAGGGCCTTTATTTCGTCCAGTCCGGCAGTCGCCGCGTCTGTCCATTTGAAGTTATCGGTGCGCCGTAAGAGGCGATAGAGTGGTAGTGCCTTTTCTCCTAATCTGGAGATAAAGCGACTTAACGCTGCCATGCAACCAGCTAGTTTTAGGACTTGTTTGAGGTCTGTTGGCGTAGCCAACTATGACAGAGCTCGGATTTTTGCTGGATTTGCTTCTATTCCTCTATTGGAAACGATGAAGCCCAGCAATTTTCCAGCGGGGACGCCAAGGACACACTTTTCCTGGTTCAGTTTAATGTCATACGCACGGTGGTTGTCGAATGTAAGACGTAAGTTGTGTATTAGTGTTTTGACGTGCCTAGTTTTGATGACGACGTCATCGACGTAAGCTTCTACTGTCTTGCCGATCTGCTTCTCTAGGCATGTTTGAATCATGCGTTGGTATGTGGCACCGACGTTCTTGAGCCCGAAAGGCATGGTGTTGAAGTAGAATGGCCCATATGGGGTAATTAATGCTGTTGGAGCTTGATCGGACTCCTTCATTTTGATTTGATGGTATCCGGAATATGCATCGTGGAAACACAGTGAGTCGTGTCCTACGGTGGCGTCAATGATTTGATCAATGCGGGGGAGGGGGAAGGGATCCTTAGGGCAAGCCTTGTTGAGGTCTTTGAAATCGACACACAGGCGCCAGGATTTGTCCTTCTTTGGTACCATCACCAGGTTTGCCAGCCAGCCCGGATGTTTGATTTCTCTAATGAATCTGGCTTCGATAAGCTTGGCCAGCTCCTCCCCCATGGCTTGTCGCTTGGGTTCGGAAAAGCGCCGCAGTGTTTGCTTTACCGGTTTAAATCCCTTTAATATGTTGAGGCTATGTTCGGCCAGCTTGCGTGGGATCCCTAGCATATCTGAAGGGAGCTAGGCAAGTATGTCCTAGTTTTCGTGCAGGAATTCTCGTAGTGCGGCGTCAACTGTTGGGTTCAGTTGCGCTCCGATAGATGCTGTCTTCTTGGGGTCCGTTGGGTGGACCTGGAATTTGACTATTTCTTCTGCTGGTTTGAAGGAGGTGGATTTGGGGCGTTTGTCGAGGATCACATCATCCCTGTCCATCGTGGAGCGCAGTGCGGTTAATTCTTCGGCCGTGAGGGCTTCGTATAGCGCCTCAAGGGCCAGGGATGCGGTTTTGTTTTCAGCACGGAGTGCTATGTCCGGATCACTGACGAGAGTGATTATACCATTTGGTCCGGGCATTTTGAGCTTCATATACCCGTAATGAGGTATAGCTTGGAAGCGTGTAAAAGCATCCTGCCCCAACAGGGGGTGGTATCCGCTGCTGAAAGGGGACACATAGAAAGTGATTTCTTCGGACCGATAATTCTCCGGCGTGCCGAATACCACGTCAAGTGTGATGTTTCCCGCGCATCGCACCTCTCGACTGGGAATGATTCCTCGGAAGGTTGTGCTACTTTGCTTGATGCGACTCCTGTCTATTTCCATTTTATGGAGTGTGTCCTCATAAATGAGGTTTAGTTCGCTACCGCCATCCATGAGGACCTTGGTAAGTCAAAACCCGTCCACGATGGGACTGAGGACTAATGCGGCTGGCACTCGGACTATCTTGTACTTCGGTTCGTCTCCGACATTAAATGTTATAGCCGTGTCGTTCCAAGGGTTTATTGCAGCGATTTGGCAGACTTTGGCGAGGTCGCGAAGTGCCCTTTTGCACTTGTTGTTTGAAGCGAATGTCTCGAAGACCGTCAATACTCTTGTGTCGTCCTTTTCTTGAGGGTGCTGTTCTGGGGTGTCCTTGATAAGGATGTCCTCGCCGCTCTTGGCTACCTGCCGGAGTATCCAACAAGCTCTAAGGCTCTGGGTTGCCACGGTATCTGGTGTTGTGTGTATTTTACATGGGCCATCGAGCCATCCCTCCAGAACGGTGCTGTGCCGCATAATGGGTTTATGTTTCTTGACTGTTGGACTGGGCGTGCTGCGGGGGTGCGCCCTCTTCACCTGTAGGAGGAGTTGACTTGGGACCGACGGTTCCCAGCAAGCTGCCTGAGTTTTCCAGGCGCTTTCCATCGCGATGTACTTCTGTACGATAGTTGCTAAGTCAGCGAACTTCAGTATGCGGCGGCGATTGATGGCGTTGAGTATTCCTTCGTCCGCGCAATTGTTGCAGAACGCTGATATCGCGTCCTTGTTGCGGCAATCTTTCGCCCTGTTTTTTACAAGGATGAATCTGGCCCAGAACTGGTGGACCGTTTCCTGAGACTGCTGTTTTATGCTCATGAGAGCGTCTATGTTCGGGTGGGTAGGTGGAATTAAATCCGAACCCTGACCTGACCGATTATCCGGAGTCTGAAGGTCTTCCACACTCAACAGTCCGGGCTCTGGAGTATCTTCTGATTGTTTAGGACTGCCGTCCGATTCTATGTTCGGAGGGCTGATAAAACACAAGTATAGGGGATCGCAATAGTTTTCGAGGGTAGAGTATTCAACCCAAATTTATTGATTCGACACAGGGGGAGCCAAAGAATATTCTCAAGTATTAGCAGTTGAGTTGTCAATTCAACCACACCTGGATAACTTAGTATCTGCAGCAAAGTATTTAGTAGCAAAGTAGTATGATAATAACGGCAACAGTAGCAAAAGTAATATTTTTGGGTTTTGTAGTGATTATAACAGTAGCAACGAAAAAGTAAATAAGCGGAGAACAATATGTAAAAAGCTCGTAGGCATTGGATCGGTGATGGAGAATTATGCCGGATGCGGTTCATCATGTAACAGTCATAACATAGGGTGACACAGAACTAGCTCCAATTCATCAATGTAAAGTAGGCACGTATTCCGAATATAGTCATATGTGCTTATGGAAAAGAACCTGCATGACATCTTTTGTCCTACCCTCCGGTGGCAGCGGGGTCCTAGCGGAAACTAAGGGATTCTAAGGCCTCCTTTTAATAGAGTACCGGACCAAAGCATTAACACATAGTGAATACATGAACTCCTCAAACTACGAATATCACCGGTAGTGGTCCCGATTATTGTCACTTCGGGGTTGCCGGATCATAATACATAGTAGGTGACTATAGACATGCAATATAGGATCAAGAACTCACATATATTCATGAAAACATAATAGGTTCAGATCTGAAATCATGGCACTCGGGCCTTAGTGACAAGCATTAAGCATAGCAAAGTCATAGCAACATCAATCTCAGAACATAGTGGATACTAGAGACCAAACCCTAACAAAACTAACTCGATTACATGATAAATCTCATCCAACCCATCACCGTCCACAAGTCTACGATCGAATTACTCATGCACAGCGGTGAGCGTCATGAAATTGGTGATGGAGGATGGTTGATGATGACGATGGCGACGGATTCCCCTCTCCGGAGCCCCGAACGGACTCCAGATCAGCCCTCCCGAGAGAGTTTAGGGCTTGGTAGTGGCTCCATATCGTAAATCGCGTTGAATCTTTCTCTCTGATTTTTTCTCCCTAAACACGAATATATGGAGTTGGAGTTGAGGTCGGTGGAGCTCCAGGGGGCCCACGAGGCAGGGGCGCGCCCAGGAAGGCAGGCGCGCCCCCCACCCTCGTGGAAAGGGTGTGGGCCCCTGGCCTTGATTCTTTCGCCATTATTTTTTATATTTTCCAAAAATAATCTCCGTGAAGTTTTAGGTCATTCCGAGAACTTTTGTTTCTGCACAAAAATAACACCATGGCAATTCTGCTGAAAACAACATCAGTCCGGGTTAGTTCCATTCAAATCATGCAACTTACAGTCCAAAACAATGGCAAAAGTGCTTGGAAAAGTAGATACGACGGAGACGTATCAAGGGCTGGTCGCATCTTTTCGCTGGTGGGTATCCGGTTCTTCCAGATCGGCGATCCGAACACAGTCCGTCTTCGATATAGAAGAAGACTCGCCATCTTGCTCCTCGACTACCGCTATCTGATGGGTGACCGGTAGAGTTTTGATTTCTCCTTGATCGGTTTTAGGCCCGATCCGGTCATAATCTGTGGCGATTCCCAAAACGGCGATGCGATCTAGGAGCTCGTTCAAGGATGAAAACTCTGCCGGATCCATCTTCTTGGAGTGTTCGGAGTTGATGCGAAGGGGGTTTTCGATGGCCCGAGAGGTCATCGTCGGCTCAATGGCCGAACGGGCGATCATGGTAAAGCCGCCCAGTCGGAGGGTTTGGCCTGGGGCCAGGACTCCCCCGGAGGTGATGTTGTCTTTAAGGACAAGGCGAGCCATCGAACCTTTCGTCAACGTCACAGTGGAAATCTCAATGAAAGCACCAATGTTGGTGTCAAAACCGGCGGATCTTGGGTAGGGGGTCCCGAACTGTGCATCTAGGGTCGATGGTTACAGGAGACAGGGGACACGATGTTTACCCAGGTTCGGGCCCTCTCTATGGAGGTAATACCCTGCATCCTGCTTGATTGATCTTGATGAATATGAGTATTACAAGAGTTGATCTACCACGAGATCATAATGGCTAAACCCTAGAAGTCTAGCATGTATGACTATGGTAATGAGTATATCCTCTCTGGACTACACCCTCCGGTTTATATAGACACCGGGGGGATCTAGGGTTACATAGAATCAGTTACATAAGAAGGAATCTTCATAGTTGGTCTCCAGGCTTGCCTTCCACGCCAAGGAGAGTCCTATACGGACACGGGTACAGTCTTCATCCTTCATGTCTTCATAGCCCATCAGTCCGGCCCATGGATAACAGGTCGGACGCCCGAGGACCCCTTAGTCCAGGACTCCCTCCGCAGCCACGACAGTTGTCGGTGTCAAAACCGACAGATCTCGAGTAGGGGGTCCCATGCTGTGTGTCATGGATCGATGGGTAACAGGAGACAGGGGACACGCTGTTTACCCAGGTTCGGGCCCTCTTAACGGAGGCAGTACCCTACTTCCTGCCTGATTGATCTTGATGAATATAGAGATTACGAGAGTTGATCTACCCTGAGATCATATGTTGTGGTCTAAACCTGAGGGTATGATGAATAATGTCATAAATGATCTATCAACTAGCCTGGCCTTGGCTTATATAATGCACCAGAGGCCTAGGATAACAAGAGTCCTAGCCGAATATGTTGGTGGAGAGAAGTCCTTGTCTTCATCGCCAAGTCTTGTGGAATACTCCTTGTATGCGGCATGGGCTGCCCGAAGTGGCCCATGAGTGAACCGCCATGGGGGTCCTCGGCCCGATCAACCTAGTCGGGAGGCGATGTGGTGAGTACCCCCTAGTCCAGGACACCGTCAGTAGCCCCCTGAACCGGTCTTCAAGTTGGGGACGCTCCTCGATCCTTCCGAACCGTTCTTCATCTTCGGTCGTCGGTCTTGAAAACTGGTTCAACAAATCTTCTCATCTTCGATCTTGAGGATTGCTGAGGTAAATCCGAAGAGTTTACACGTCGTTATCAGAGGAGCCCCTTTAAGTTATCGGCCTTTATCAATGCCTTGTTATTTTTATGCGCACCTCGGGTTTGAAGTTGTTCCCATCCAGCGGTGTCCTCTTGCATCCGAGCCCCAACGCCGGACTGCATTCGAGGTATCTTTTGTAGCCGAGCACCATCGCCGGACTGTATCCGAGCTCCAACACCAGACTATATCCGAGGTGTCATAGATCACCTTGGTTCAAAAAGTTTTAGCCGAGCTTATCGGTGGAAATGCCCTCTAAGGAGGCAGCCACTTGCATCCAAGCTATATGCCGAACTGCTTCCGAGGTGGCTCAGCACCTCAGTCCTGGGCTGATTGTTTGCGGATTTTATTTCTGATTGATGCAATTTATTTACTGACGAGATATATAGCCAGTAGCCCCAAGGTGTGTGTCGGTCTAAAACCCGAGATGCACTTGAAGGAAAACATGAAACTGCTGATCCTAGTATCCCCTGAGACTCAGGTCGATTTGCAAAATTGGCCTGAGGATCAACTCCTAGCTCGGCAGCATACGTAGGAATAGAAACACAGTGTAATATATTAGAAATAATGATCGGCGGACAGGCCCCTAAGAGAGGGTTGTGCGAAGTCGCCGTGATATATTAGCATGATGCCGGATAAGTCCTAGACGGTATTTATTGTTGTCCGAAGACATGCTTGCCCATAATTCGGTCATGCCGAACACTGAGCACTTTGAATTTTCTGCATTGAATAGGCAATGCAGTAGCCCCCGAGCCACTGGTCAGGTGGCAACACCCGATCAGGGGATCGATGTGTCCCTTTAATATTAGTAAATGATAAGCCCGAAGCCGAGTAGCCCCCGAGCCGTAATGCGGGCACGGGTGGCCGAATTGAGGATCGATATCCAGAGTAAAATCACAAATTATGTGTAATGATTCTATGTATCCAAGTACTTTACATCATTAATGCTCGGATCCGCATTGTACAAAACTTTGTTGACCGACCATCGGCTTCCACCTCCTCGGCCAGTACCCGAGGAGTGTTTGTCCTACTTTATAAAGCCTTTATGAAGGCAATCCGGCCATACGGTTTTATAAACAAAGGTACGCAGAGAGATATGTTATATTACTGTTTAATATAAGAAATGTCTTCCAAAGAAAATATTCCCACTATCGGTTCCTTTCTTTGGGTTGTTATGCTAAGCATTATCATGAAACCTCACCTCCGATCAATGTGGGTGGAAAATATTAAGGGTTTAGTTTGGGGAAAGTTCCCGAATTATGTGGTCTATAGCGAACCTAAATTTTCACTTCTGTCGTTGCCAACCAATTATATCCTTTAAGATCACTAGCTTTTGGCTTCACGCAGTCAGAGGTACTAACTCGGATGACCCGATAGTAACAATCACAGAGGTCCTCCCTTTACCGCATAGCCGAACAATCGGGAACATCGGGGTAAGCATAGGAGCCAGGCAACCCAGCTTGGCCAAAATCGTAAGTCAAATTGATGCATATTTATGGCTTTATATAACGAGAATTACGGAAGGCAACGCTTGTATAATGAATACAAACGCTGATGATATATACTTATTTTGACTCCATTGCGACCGTTTATCAGTTGAAAGTGGCCCATCGTCGGCCTCTACCCCTTTGTCGATACTACGCAGGGTGTTTCCGCAATAACAAGACAACCCTTAGCCGACGTCTCGGTGCCCGAAGGCGGTTGTGTTAGCGGAAACGAGGCAATCAGATATGTGAGCTTTATAACTTTCACTTAGTCATAGGAGCTTTAAACTGGGGAAGCTAGCTACGAGCCCCCGGTTAGTGTTCGGCGACGGCTGAGGTCAAGCCGTAAACACTTCGGCCAATGTTATCAATGGCCCGTCATTTAACATAGTCATCGGATCGCTGACCAGTTTACGCTTATTGTGAAAGTCAGTTTTCAGCTTTCTCCACTGAGGTGCTTAACCATGTGAGCTGGAAGCACAATCACAGTGGTTCTCCCTTTGCACACCTAGCTGAACAAAGTGGAACGTAGGAGGCAAGCACAGGAGCCGGGCAACCCAACTATTGACCAAAGACACAATTCGAAATCGATGCATATATAGCAATATCCGAGAATGTTTTTGCCGAATCTCTAAAGGTGTCCGGCGTTGCACTGTGAGACTTATGCTGGAAACACACAAATGTTTAAAAGTGCCATAGGCTTGGAAAACCCAAAAACTTCAGTAAAAACTTGACGTCCGAAGTAGATCAAGTGTTCACTGCCAATCCGAAAACTGGTCTTACAAAAATTGTGCTTCTGTCATGCTTTAACATGACACATCCGATCTCAAGACCTCAAGCGGGTCAGCCTATGGCTTCAACCTCCTATCCTGAAGGCGGAGTACTTCTTGTTAGGCCAGCTTAGCAAACTAAACTGTAGCAGCTTTGAGAGAGAAATTAGGCTCCCCGACTATTGACCACACACTCGAGTCAAAAAAGGAGCGGTAGAAAAAGACTTTGCAACGACCAAGAAGAAAACACATTTACTATAAAATGGCTCATATAGATTTTAAGAGCCCCCAGTTAACATGGGTAAATGCATTTTATGTATAATGACTGTATACCGAAGTACTTATATCATATCTGTGTCCACCCGGAGTTTAAACGCGTCTTGACCGACCGTCGGCTTCTCCCTCTTCGGTCAAGGGCCGAAAAGTGTTATGTACTCCACCTGTCTAGAATATCGACGGTGTTTCCGATAACCAGGCAATCAAGCCATAAGGCTATAACAGACAAAGCGTGCTCAGGGAACTTATGCTATATTACTGACGAAGTGTAAGAAGCATCTTCGAAGAAAATAGTACCCCCACCGATACCTTTCTTCGGTTGCTCATTGTAACTATGAGGCTTGTGCAATAGATTTTTTGTACTCATGAGTTCCGTGGTGTGCCGACCATGATTGAAAACAATAAGAGCGCTAGCTTTCGGCTTCACCTAGTCTGAGGTACGAGCTCGGATGACCCGATCGTGACAATCGCGGAGGTGCTCCCTTTACTCCCTAGCCGAACAATCGGGAACGTACGGGTAAACAAAGGAGCAAGGCAACCGAGCTTGCGGAGTGCTTAAGTCAACATGGTGCATATTGTGCCGTAATACACGAACAAGGAACGAAGCCATACAAGTGTAATCATATGCAAGAGGAAAGGCTTCATAATGGAAGCCCCCAAGTCAACGGGGTTTTTGAATTTGTATGTCACAAACAAAGTTTTGACAAGGAAGTTTTTCATAAACAACTTTTTGCCAAAAAAGTATAATGCTTGGTCGAACTGAACAAAATTTAAAACTAAAAGTTTTTGAGCATGAAAGTGACTTAGCTGGTTAATGTGCTCGGTGTTGATGACGCGGTCCGAGCTTGATGCAGGACAAGGTTCCATCCCCCAAGTCGGTCCCGAGATGGCGGAGTGAAGAGGTCGGCACTCCGATGTGGTGACATAGCACGGCCAATGCAGGCCGGCAGAGTGACGCCGAAGTCCCCGGCGTGGGCTAATGAAGTGCTGACAAAGCCCCCTGCCCAGCCGAGGTGACGTGGTATGTCAGTACGCCGAGGTGACAACACTGCCCGACCTGAATCATTTACCCTCTCGATGATGCCGATGTCCCCGATGCAACCGAACATGTCGGTATAGCAATTCGACCAACAAGGTGATCATGCGAGCCGACTTATGCTGATTGGGACGACCAGTCGGCTTGCCGAAGTTACCGCGTGATGCAGTCGAAGTCGATCACCTATACACATAAAATAGTGCGGTCCAAAAATAATATATATATATATATATATAATCCTTGCATAATTGCTTTACGTAAAAATAATTTAGTTAAAGAGATGTGGCCTAGAGACGAAGCCAATGTCGATGCAGGGCATCGGCGTGATGCGGTAAAAGCATGGCAAACCCTGAATTCATAGGTCGGTCCGAGTTCCGGATGCGGCGTTCGCCGAACTATGTACGGAAACTGACTGAACCACCACGCGACCGTCGTTAATGCGGCCGCCATTTGATAGACCTGTGTAAAGATGATGCAACAAATAGAGTAATAATTCCTTGGGAAAAATAAATCCAAACAAGCAAAAATTGCTAGGATTAATAGCACCTGGTTTATTTGTTGTAGTAGTCCGAAGAAAACTGACACCCAAAATTGGGACTCGATCTGCACACCCATTGCCTCATGGGCGATGAAGCAACGGCATGGCAATGCTGGTGAAGATTGGCTCGCCGAGTCAAAGCCCCCGGTCCAGCTAACGTGACGAAGCTGGTCGGCTGACGACGCCGAAGTCTCCGGAGTAGGTTGATTAAGGGATGGGAAGCCCCTGGTCCAAACAAGGTGACGGAGCAGGTCGGTAATGAGACGTTGCAGCTGCCATGTTAGCCGTGGTGTTGAAGTAGTTCGGCGTGATGGACATGGCCTCGAAGAAGCAACGGTGGGGCTGAGGGAGTCCTGGACTATGGGGCCCTCGGGCGTCCGGGCTGTTAGCCATGGGCCGGACTGATGGGTCATGAAGAAACGAAGACCGAAGACTGCACCCGTGTCCGGATAGGACTCTCCTTGGCGTGGAAGGCAAGCTTGGCGGCCAAACATGAAGATTCCTTTCTCTGTAACCGACGTCACGTAACCCTAGATCTCTCCGGTGTCTATATAAACCTGAGAGCTTAGTCCAGAGGGGAGATATACACATAACCATAGTCATACAGGCTAGACTTCTAGGGTTTAGGCATTACGATCTCGTGGTAGATCAACTCTTGTAAAACTCATATTCATCAAGATCGATCAAGCAGGAAGTAGGGTCTTACCTCCATAGGGAGGGCCCGAACCTATGTAAACATTGTGTCCCCTGTCTCCTGTTACCATCGACCTTAGACGCACAGTTCGGGACCCCCTACACGAGATCTGCCGGTTTTGACACCGACATTGGTGCTTTCATTGAGAGTTCCACTGTGCCGTCCTCAAGAGGTTCGATGGCTCCTTCTATCATCCACAGCGATGCTGCCCAAGGGGAAACCTTCCTCCCCGGACAGATCTTCGTATTCGGCGGCTTCGCCCTGCGGGCCAATTCGCTTGGCCATCTGGAGCAGATGGATAGCCACGCCCCTAGCCACCAGGTCAGATTCGGAAGCTTGAACTATGTCGCGGACGTCCGTGGAGACTTGATCTTCACCGAATTCGAGACCGCGGCGGCCACTCCCTGTCACTCGGATGCACATGACCTAAATCTGTCATCGGACCACACTCAGGAGATTGCCTCCGTAACTGCTCTGGCCTTAGATCTGGAGCAGATGCGCCATCTGAGGATGGGAAGCTCAACCCCACCACGGAGGCCACGGATCCTACGGCGTTGGAGCTGCACACGGACTTAAACTCATGGGAGATCTGCGGTGCCAGAACTCCGGACACGTCTCCGGTCATAAGTTCTGAACCATATGAGCCCGCGGACGCCGAACTTGATCGTTTATCGATCTTGGAATTCAGCGCCGCAGACATCTTCCAACACTTGCCCTTGGGCGATGTGCTAAGCTCATTAAAAAACTTGTCCTTGGCGGGGGACTCACAGCCGAACTATGTCCGGTTCGAACTAGGGGCTAATGATGGGGAATTCTGCTTCCCACCTGCCACCCACTTCATAGCTAGAGTCGAGGATCTCACCGACACGCTTGATTACGGCTTTGAAGACATTGAAGGCATGGACAACGATGCCGATGAGGAGCATGGCCAAAACCCGCCATTTACTGGATGTTGGACGGCCACTTCTTCGTACGATGTGTACATGGTGGATACACCCAAAGCAACTAACGACGATGACAAAGAAGATCCAGTTGAGAATAAACCTCCTAAGACACACCCCAAGCGCCGACGTCCTCGACGCCGCTCTAAGTCAGGTCGTTCAAAAGACAGCAATACTGGCACCTGAGAAAATAATACTCCGGACAATGCCGAAAAGAATTAAGACCTTGCTGAGGTAACATCCGAACAGGAGGAGCAAGAAAACGGGCAAGCCAGCCCCGATGAACAGGCCAGGCCCAATGACTCGGAGACGGTAGTTATCGTCCGCTCTCTGAGGATGAGGAAAGCCTCGGCAACGAAGATTTCATCGTGCCTGAGGAACCTCTCGAGCAGGAGCGCTTCAAGCACCAGCTAATAGCCGCCGCAAGGAGCCTGAAAAAGAAGCAGCAGCAGCTTCAAGCTGACCAATATCTGCTCGTCGACAGATGGACTGATGTTCTGGCAGCCGAAGAATAAGGCCTCAGATGCCCAGCCAAGAGTACCCCGAAGTGAAAGCTGCTACCCCAGCTCGATGAAGAGGTGTCAGAGCCCATACCTCCCTTGCGTAATGCGGGCGATCAACCACTACGCGGTCGGGACAGTGTGGCGGACCGACCACTACGCGGTCGGGCAAAGCGGCAACTCAGGCCGAACAGCAGCCTGTCCTACCGCCACGAAAAAACAGAGACAAAACAGCTCGGTTTATACATACGACCTTCGGCAGGACCTGGACTGCAGAGCAGGATCCACCAGATCGATCTACGGATCGCGAGGACGTTCCTCGACACGTGATGATGGCTACCTATTAGGACATGACAAACCTAGTCACACCCGAGCCGATAACTGCAAACGGACTCCATCGGACGTGGCCCGATATAGAGGCGCCACACACCCTAATTGCTTCACTGATGAAGTAATGGATCATGAATTCACCGAAGGGTTCAAACCCATGAATATTGAATCATACGACGGGACAACTGATCTCGCGGTATGGATCGAGGAATTTATCCTCCACATCCACATGGCCTGGGGAGATGACCTCCACGCTATCAAATACCTCCCGCTAAAGCTTAAAGGACCAGCTCGGCACTAGTTAAACAGCCTGCCTGAAAATTCTATAGGCAGCTGGGAGGACTTGGAAGAGGCCTTCCTTGACAACTTCCAAGGTACATATGTCCGGCCACCAGACGCCGATGACTTAAGCCACATAGTTCAACAACCCGGGGAGTCAGCCAGGAAGCTCTGGACTAGGTTCCTAACTAAAAAGAACCAGATCGTCGACTGTCCGGACGCCGAAGCCCTAGCGGCCTTTAAACATAGCATCCGCGACGAATGGCTCGCCCACCACCTCGGCCAAGAAAAGCCAAAATCTATGGCAGCCCTCATGGCACTCATGACCCGCTTTTGCGCGGGTGAGGATAGTTGGTTGGCTCGTAGCAAAAACACAGCCA
The DNA here is from genome assembly GCF_018294505.1 of Triticum aestivum. Classification (NCBI taxonomy): domain Eukaryota; kingdom Viridiplantae; phylum Streptophyta; class Magnoliopsida; order Poales; family Poaceae; genus Triticum; species Triticum aestivum. Next base: position 150,488,579 of record NC_057814.1, on the reverse strand, counting down.
GTGAGGCAGGCCTCTATGTGGTTAAGAACAGCAATGGCAAGCTCCGACGTAACAGACACAAACGCCGAAGCAATGGTGATAATACCGATCACAGTACAGTTAATGTCGGATTCAGCGGCTCCAAGTCCGGTCAGCGGAAGAAGCTGTATAAAAGGAACAGTCAGGAACCATCCAGCTTGGACCGCATACTCGATCGTCCGTGCCAGATACATGGCACCCCAGACAAACCAGCCAACCATACCAACAGAGACTGCTGGGTCTTTAATCAAGCCGGCAAGTCAAACGCCGAGAACAAGGAAAAGGGATCGCAGAGCGAGGACGATGATGAGGAGCCCCAGCAGCCAAACACAGGGAGATAGAAGAAGTTTCCCCCTCAGGTCAGAACGGTGAACATGATATATGCTACACACATCCCCAAAAGGGAGCGCAAGCACGCACTAAGGGACGTCTATGCGATAGAGCCAGTCGCCCCAAAATTCAATCCATGGTCATCGTGCCCGATCACTTTTGATCGTTGGGATCATCCGACCAGTATCCGTCATGGCGGATCAGCCGCACTAGTCCTAGACCCAATCATTGATGGATTCCACCTGATGCGAGTCCTCATGGACGGTGGCAGCAGCCTTAATCTGCTCTATCAGGATACAGTGCGCAAAATGGGCAGTAACCCATCACGGATCAAGCCCACAAGGACTACCTTTTAAGGAGTCATATCAGGTGTAGAGGCCCGCTGTACGTGCTCAATCACACTAGAGGTCGTCTTCGGATCTCCGGACAACTTCCGAATCGAGGAATTAATCTTCGACATCGTCCCCTTCCGCAGCGGCTATCACGCACTACTTGGACGAACCGCGTTTGCTCGATTCAATGCGGTACCTCACTACGATTACCTCAAGCTCAAGATGCCGGACCACATGCCGTCATAACAGTCAATGGAAATACGGAACGCTCCCTCCGTACCGAGGAGCATACCGCGGCCTTAGCAGCAGAAGTACAGCGCGGCCTTCTCAAGCAGAACCCTAATTCGGCTGCCGAGCCCATGGACACCGTTAAGAGGTTATGAACTATTCTTCAGTAGGACAGCCCAGCTCGTCAGGAGCTCGACTAGCAATCCGGCCTCCGTCTCAGTCCCGATCAAACGGTGGCATTCGTACCACGTGTACATAACTACGCACTCAAAATTCCATGGGCATCGATGGAGGCACAACTAGCTCGTGATCCACAGCATGGCTCGACCGACCCTGGATCCGCACAACTTCACTATTTATTTTTTCATTGCGGGTTTTTCTCTTCTCGAGGCTTTTTCTGATAACCTGATCATCGGACCGATCGCGGGACGGATACACCAAGCAGGCAAGGAGCTTTGACGTACAAGGGAATCCCTAGGTGGTCTCTGCTAACGATCGCTCTACCTGTTTTACATACCCGCACGCAGCTCACTCTTGGTCATAACATAATAAATAGCCTTACTTGTTTATCGCATTACTTGCACAAGTACGCCTCAACGTATGAATCAAATTACAATGGAAAATAATTGGCAGCGTCAGCTTATTACTTGATATTTTTCCTTACCTTTGTATTTATTACTCATTGCACCCGTACACTCTGGTACGTATTACTTCGCCAGGGGCTTCATCATGCCCCGCAATATGGCAATAAAGTCCGAACACTTTTACAGTACAGTTCGGCACCCCGAACTTATAGCATTATATGCATCGGCTCCGAATCATGTCTTTTGTCAATAGTTGGGTTGCCCGGCTCCTGTGCTTACTACCTTACATTCCGCTATATCGGCCAGGGTACTAAAGCGAGAACTACTGCGATTGTGTCCTGGTTCTTCTGGACGAGCACCTCAGTAGAGAAAGCCGAAAACTGACTATCATGATGCGGCGAGAGTTGGTCAGCTGTTCGAGAGGTTTTAAATACTTTGAGATTTTTTCCGCGTTATGCGAGGAATCGGTTTTTATCTGATCAGGTGTGTATAGCGCCCCTAGTTCGGCCTTCTGAATACCAGGGGCTTCGCCAAAATTCTCATTGTCAAACTCCTATGGCTAAGTGAGGGTGATAAAAGCCGTATAGTCTGATTACCTTGTTCGTTGAGCTAAACACCTCCTTTAAGGACTAGAATGTGGAGTAAACAGTGTTTAGATTTATCCCGAACACCCCCGTACTATCTATGTGGGGGCAGAAGCCGGCGACTGGCCAACCCTCAGATTTCATAAACGGCCGCACAGGAGGTAAAATTTTAAAATCAAAAGCATTATATTACATAACGACCTTGTTTCATATTACAGGACAGGATAACATGAATGTTTTCATGGGAATATAACATCCTTCGCACATTGCTCCGCCACAAGGCGGGACCCCTCCAGGACACTATCAAAATATAGCTCGGGTCGGCGGTGCTCCTTTGCCCTCAGGAGGCCCCTCGGTCATCAGCTTCATGGCATCCATCTTCGCCCAGTGCATCTTGGCACGGGCAAAGGCCATCCGTGCACCTTCAGTACAGACCGACCGCTTCACGACTTTAAGCCATGGGCAGGCACTCACAAGCCGCTTGACAAGTCCAAAGTAGCTGCTGGGCATGGGCTAGGAAGGCCATAGCCGGACTATTAGGTCCTTCATGGCTAGCTCGGCCGCCTTGGGCAGCTCAACCAGCTGTTTCAGCTGGTCGCTGAAAGGCATCGGATGTTTTGGTCCAAGGTATTGAGACCAGAACAGCTTCTCCGTAGAACTCCCTTCTTTGGCTCGATAGAACTCGGCAGCATCCGATACGCTGCGCGGCAAATAAGTAAACGCCCCTGGGGAGCTCCAAATTCGGGTAAGTAAAAGGAACTTTTCCTTGGCAGACTTGCTTTGCATAATGAAAACCTTACCCGCCGCGATCTTCTTGGCTGCCTGGATTTCTTGGAGGGCGCTCTGGGCTTCGGCTCAGGCATCTTGTGCGCTCTGGCGGGCCTTCGCAAGTTTGAACTCTTGCATCTTAGAATCACGCTCCAAGGACTCGTACTTCTTGATGACGTCCTGGAGCTCTTGCTGGACCTCGCTGATCCGGGCCTCTTGCTTCTCGCGCGCGGCACATTCCTTGGCCGCTTTGTCCTTGGCGTCGGCTAACGCCTTCCTGAGGGCTGCCACCTCAGTCGTGGCCCCTAATAAACTTCATAACACTTTAGTCAGCACGAACCATTCGTCCTTTCTAAATATACACGCAGGTTAATTACTACATGCCTTGGCTGTCCTCCAGCTGCTTCTTCACGAGGCCTAGCTCTTCCTCGGCCCGCTCCTGGTTCTGCTTCAGTCCGGAAACCTCCGTAGTATGAGCGGCAGCAGCCAGCAGCAACGCCTGCTTATTCACATAGACATCTTATGTTAGACTCCTGCGAAAATCATTTTGATCCTCTGTTCGGTTTTTTCTTTACGAACACCGAACAGAGCATCAGGTGCTACTGTCTACAGTGTGATATTCTTTCCAATTACATTACTTACCTCAAAGCCTGTTAGAAGGCTAGTGCAGGCCTCGGTTAGTCCGCTTTTGGCGGACTGAACCTTCTCGATCACCGTACCCATAAGGATATGCTGTTAATCCACAATTGATGCGCCTCGCAGCGCTTCCAGCAGATTATCCGGTGCCTCTGAGTGAACAGAGGTCACCGGCGGAACATGCACACCTCCTCCTTTCGGGGAAGGCTGCTCGCTTGACTCCGGAGCCATGTAGGTCTCCGGAATGAAATCCGGCTGGGGGCCGAATTGAACTTGGTCCCCAGCACCAGTCCCCATGGGGGCTTCTTCCCCCATGAGTCCGGCGGCCGAAGAGTCATCCTTTGGCGCCACCCCGACGGCCTCCGGAACCTCTCCCTGACCTGGGAAGGTCCTTTGGGACGCCACCTCATCATCACCCTTGGCCGGGGAAGAGTGAGCGGGCGACGGTGACACGCTGGCCATCTCCTTCGAATCTAGTGAACCTCCTATTGAGGATTGCGGGGAGCTATCATGGGCCGGACTGGAAGGACATAACTTGAATATATTAATATTACAAAGCGGAAAGGCCAGACATTTGGACACACATAAAGGTTTTTGGTACTTATGATGCGGCCCGAGGCTTGGTCCGGGAGGGTCGCTCCGGACTGCTATCGACAACCCACGCGGAGTTAGCCGCGAGGGAGCCCTTCCCCCTCTTGGGCGCCTTCGCCTCCAGATTTGTGGAGGCCGCCCTTTTCTTCCTTCCCCCCTCAGGGGGTGTCTCTTTCTTCCTCCTCCTCGCCGTCGTCTTCGGAGGCCGAAGAGTGAGTCTCGTCTTTGGAGGTCACGTCCGAAGCACCTTTTCGGCGAAGGCCACTCCTGGCCCCCTTGGCCGTTTTCTTTGCCTTCTTCTCCGGCACATCATAAGGCGCCGGAAACAGCATCTTCGTCAGAAGTGGGGTTTCTTGGTCTTCGGGTTGCGGAGCCGGACAGTTAATCCGCCCCGCTATCTCGATCCAGGCCTGAAAAAATTGATAGGAAGGCTTAGACTCCTTCCTTAAAATATGCCAGTAAAGGGTATACCTTGAAAACATGAAAGAATTTACCGAATTGGCCTGGCGTTTTATACTAAGCCCGCGATCCTCGGTCATGGGCGGTGGTGTCTCGCCGACCTTGAAGACCACTTTCCAGATATCTTGGCCAGATCGAACTCCCACAAATAGCAAGTCTGACGTTGGCACGGAATGATCCGGCGAATGAGCATAACGTGGATCACCTTAACAAGCTTGATTTTCTTGGTCATCATGTTCTGGACGCACGTCTGGAGCCCAGTCAGCTCGTTCGAGGAACCCCAGGTTAGGCCCTTCTCTTGCCAGGAGGTGAGCCACATCGGAACTCGAGATCGGAATTCGGGGGCCGCCACCCAGTTGGTGTCGCACGGCTCAGTGATGTAGAACCACCCCGATTGCCACCCCTTCACCGTCTCCACAAAGGATCCTTCGGGCCAGGTGACATTGGGCATCTTGCCCACCATGGCGCCTCTGCACTCTGCTTGTTGGCCGCTCACCACCTTTGGCTTCACATTGAAGGTCTTCAGCCATAGGCCGAAGTGAGGCGGGATGCGGAGAAAGGCCTCGCACACGACAATAAATGCCGAGATGTTGAGGGCTAGATCATGGAAGTCCAGCCCGTAGTAAAACATCACTCTGTGGACAAACGGGTGGAGAGGGAATCCAACCCGCGGAAAAAATGTGTGAGAAACACAACCCTCTCATGGGGCTCTTGGGTAGGGATGATCTCTCCCTTGGCCGGGAGTCGGTAAACGATCTCCTTCGCCAGGTATCCGGCCTCTCAGAGCTCCTTGATGTCCTTCTTCTTAACGGAGGAGGCCATCCACTTGCCTCTAGCTCCGGATCCGGACATGGTTGGAGTACTTTCTCGGGTGGGGAAAGCTGGAGCTTGGGCGCTGGAGCTCGAGAATGGATGGGCAGAGGAAGGAGAAGGCGTGAATAAACGAGGACGAATCCTTATCCCCTTATAAAGGCCGCGAATATTAAGCGCCTCCCCACTCGCCTTAAAACTCGCCTATTCCCAAGGGCTATGTCAACGGCACGGTTGGGTTACCCATGACCGTATTGATGAGAATCCTGCAATAAGGGGACACGATCTCTGCTTTGACAAGACGTGCCAATGGCAACCGCGTCTCGAAACATGGAGCGGCACAGGAAAAACGGTTCGAAATTATGACGGACAGACATGATGTCATGCCGAGGTGACAACACTGCCCGACCTGAATCATTTACCCTCTCGATGATGCCGATGTCCCCGATGCAACCGAACATGTCGGTATAGCAATTCGACCAACAAGGTGATCAAGCGAGCCGACTTATGCTGATTGGGACGACCAGTCGGCTTGCCGAAGTTACCGCGTGATGCAGTCGAAGTCGATCACCTATACACATAAAATAGTGCGGTCCAAAAATAATATATATATATATATAATCCTTGCATAATTGCTTTACGTAAAAATAATTTAGTTAAAGAGATGTGGCCTAGAGACGAAGCCAATGTCGATGCAGGGCATCGGCGTGATGCGGTAAAAGCATGGCCAACCCTGAATTCATAGGTCGGTCCGAGTTCCGGATGCGGCGTTCGCCGAACTATGTACGGAAACTGACTGAACCACCACGCGACCGTCGTTAATGCGGCCGCCATTTGATAGACCTGTGTACAGATGATGGAATAAATAGAGTAATAATTCCTTGGGAAAAATAAATCCAAACAAGCAAAAATTGCTAGGATTAATAGCACCTGGTTTATTTGTTGTAGTAGTCCGAAGAAAACTGACTCCCAAAATTGGGACTCGATCTGCACACCCATTGCCACATGGGCGATGAAGCAACGGCACGGCAATGCTGGTGAAGATTGGCTCGCCGAGTCAAAGCCCCCGGTCCAGCTAACGTGACGAAGCTGGTCGGCTGACGACGCCGAAGTCTCCGGAGTAGGTTGATTAAGGGATGGGAAGCCCCCGGTCCAAACAAGGTGACGGAGCAGGTCGGTAATGAGACGTTGCAGCTGCCATGTTAGCCGTGGTGTTGAAGTAGTTCGGCGTGATGGACATGGCCTCGAAGAAGCAACGGTGCGGCTGAGGGAGTCCTGGACTAAGGGGCCCTCGGGCGTCCGGGCTGTTAGCCATGGGCCGGACTGATGGGTCATGAAGAAACGAAGACCGAAGACTGCACCCGTGTCCGGATAGGACTCTCCTTGGCGTGGAAGGCAAGCTTGGCGGCCAAACATGAAGATTCCTTTCTCTGTAACTGACGTCATGTAACCCTAGATCTCTCCGGTGTCTATATAAACCTGAGAGCTTAGTCCAGAGGGGAGATATACACATAACCATAGTCATACAGGCTAGACTTCTAGGGTTTAGGCATTACGATCTCGTGGTAGATCAACTCTTGTAAAACTCATATTCATCAAGATCGATCAAGCAGGAAGTAGGGTCTTACCTCCATAGGGAGGGCCCGAACCTATGTAAACATTGTGTCCCCTGTCTCCTGTTACCATCGACCTTAGACGCACAGTTCGGGACCCCCTACCCAAGATCCGCCGGTTTTGACACCGACATTGGTGCTTTCATTGAGAGTTCCACTGTGCCGTCCTCAAGAGTTTTGATGGCTCCTTCTATCATCCACGGCGATGCTGCCCAAGGGGAAACCTTCCTCCCCGGACAGATCTTCGTATTCGGCGGCTTCGCCCTGCGGGCCAATTCGCTTGGCCATCTGGAGCAGATCGATAGCCACGCCCCTAGCCACCAGGTCAGATTCGGAAGCTTGAACTACGTCGCGGACGTCCGTGGAGACTTGATCTTCACCGAATTCGAGATTGCCTCCCTAACTGCTCTGGCCTTAGATCTGGAGCAGATGCGCCATCTGAGGATGGGAAGCTCAACCCCACCACGGAGGCCACGGATCCTGCGGCGTTGGAGCCGCACACGGACTTAAACTCATGGGAGATCTGCGGTGCCAGAACTCCGGACTCGTCTCCGGTCATAAGTTCTGAACCATATGAGCCCGCGGACGCCGAACTTGATCGTTTATCGATCTTGGAATTCAGCGCCGCAGACATCTTCCAACACTTGCCCTTGGGCGATGTGCTAAGCTCATTAAAAAACTTGTCCTTGGCGGGGGACTCACAGCCGAACTATGTCCGGTTTGAACTAGGGGCTAATGATGGGGAATTCTGCTTCCCACCTGCCACCCACTTCATAGCTAGAGTCGAGGATCTCACCGACACGCTTGATTACGGCTTTGAAGACATTGAAGGCATGGACAACGATGCCGATGAGGAGCATGGCCAAAACCCGCCATTTACTGGATGTTGGACGGCCACTTCTTCGTACGATGTGTACATGGTGGATACACCCAAAGCAACTAACGACGATGACAAAGAAGATCCAGTTGAGAATAAACCTCCTAAGACACACCCCAAGCGCCGACGTCCTCGACGCCGCTCTAAGTCACGTCGTTCAAAAGACAGCAATACTGGCACCTGAGAAAATAATACTCCGGACAATGCCGAAAAGAATGAAGACCTTGCTGAGGTAACATCCGAACAGGAGGAGCAAGAAAATGGGCAAGCCAGCCCCGATGAACAGGCCAGGCCCAATGACTCGGAGACGGTAGTTATCGTCCGCTCTCTGAGGATGAGGAAAGCCTCGGCAACGAAGATTTCATCGTGCCTGAGGAACCTCTCGAGCAGGAGTGCTTCAAGCACCAGCTAATAGCCGCCGCAAGGAGCCTGAAAAAGAAGCAGCAGCAGCTTCAAGTTGACCAATATCTGCTCGTCGACAGATGGACTGATGTTCTGGCAGCCGAAGAATAAGGCCTCAGATGCCCAACCAAGAGTATCCCGAAGTGAAAGCTGCTACACCAGCTCGATGAAGAGGCGTCAGAGCCCATACCTCCCTTGCGTAATGCGGGCGATCAACCACTACGCGGTCGGGACAGTGTGGCGGACCGACCACTACGCGGTCGGGCAAAGCGGCAACTCAGGCCGAACAGCAGCCTGTCCTACCGCCACGAAAAAACAGAGACAAAACAGCTCGGTTTATACATACGACCTTCGGCAGGACCTGGACTGCAGAGCAGGATCCACCAGATCGATCTACGGATCGCGAGGACGTTCCTCGACACGTGATGATGGCTACCTATTAGGACATGACAAACCTAGTCACACCCGAGCCGATAACTGCAAACGGACTCCATCGGACGTGGCCCGATATAGAGGCGCCACACACCCTAATTGCTTCACTGATGAAGTAATGGATCATGAATTCACCGAAGGGTTCAAACCCATGAATATTGAATCATACGACGGGACAACTGATCTCGCGGTATGGATCGAGGAATTTATCCTCCACATCCACATGGCCTGGGGAGATGACCTCCACGCTATCAAATACCTCCCGCTAAAGCTTAAAGGACCAGCTCGGCACTAGTTAAACAGCCTGCCTGAAAATTCTATTGGCAGCTGGGAGGACTTGGAAGAGGCCTTCCTTGACAACTTCCAAGGTACATATGTCCGGCCACCAGACGCCGATGACTTAAGCCACATAGTTCAACAACCCGGGGAGTCAGCCAGGAAGCTCTGGACTAGGTTCCTAACTAAAAAGAACCAGATCGTCGACTGTCCGGACGCCGAAGCCCTAGCGGCCTTTAAACATAGCATCCGCGATGAATGGCTCGCCCACCACCTCGGCCAAGAAAAGCCAAAATCTATGGCAGCCCTCACGGCACTCATGACCCGCTTTTGCGCGGGTGAGGATAGTTGGTTGGCTCGTAGCAAAAACACAGCCAGTGAGGCAGGCCTCTATGTGGTTAAGAACATCAATGGCAAGCTCCGACGTAACAGACACAAACGCCGAAGCAATGGTGATAATACCGATCACAGTACAGTTAATGTCGGATTCAGCGGCTCCAAGTCCGGTCAGCGGAAGAAGCTGTATAAAAGGAACAGTCAGGAACCATCCAGCTTGGACCGCATACTCGATCGTCTGTGCCAGATACATGGCACCCCAGACAAACCAGCCAACCATACCAACAGAGACTGCTGGGTCTTTAATCAAGCCGGCAAGTCAAACGCCGAGAACAAGGAAAAGGGATCGCAGAGCGAGGACGATGATGAGGAGCCCCAGCAGCCAAACACAGGGAGATAGAAGAAGTTTCCCCCTCAGGTCAGAACGGTGAACATGATATATGCTACACACATCCCCAAAAGGGAGCGCAAGCACGCACTAAGGGACGTCTATGCGATAGAGCCAGTCGCCCCAAAATTCAATCCATGGTCATCGTGCCCGATCACTTTTGATCGTTGGGATCATCCGACCAGTATCCGTCATGGCGGATCAGCCGCACTAGTCCTAGACCCAATCATTGATGGATTCCACCTGATGCGAGTCCTCATGGACGGTGGCAGCAGCCTTAATCTGCTCTATCAGGATACAGTGTGCAAAATGGGCAGTAACCCATCACGGATCAAGCCCACAAGGACTACCTTTTAAGGAGTCATATCAGGTGTAGAGGCCCGCTGTACGTGCTCAATCACACTAGAGGTCGTCTTCGGATCTCCGGACAACTTCCGAATCGAGGAATTAATCTTCGACATCGTCCCCTTCCGCAGCGGCTATCACGCACTGCTTGGACGAACCGCGTTTGCTCGATTCAATGCGGTACCTCACTACGATTACCTCAAGCTCAAGATGCCCGGACCACATGCCGTCATAACAGTCAATGGAAATACGGAACGCTCCCTCCGTACCGAGGAGCATACCGCGGCCTTAGCAGCAGAAGTACAGCGCGGCCTTCTCAAGCAGAACCCTAATTCGGCTGCCGAGCCCATGGACACCGTTAAGAGGTTACGAACTATTCTTCAGTAGGACAGCCCAGCTCGTCAGGAGCTCGACTAGCAATCCGGCCTCCGTCTCAGTCCCGATCAAACGGTGGCATTCGTACCACGTGTACATAACTACGCACTCAAAATTCCATGGGCATCGATGGAGGCACAACTAGCTCGTGATCCACAGCATGGCTCGACCGACCCTGGATCCGCACACCTTCACTATTTATTTTTTCATTGCGGGTTTTTCTCTTCTCGAGGCTTTTTCTGATAACCTGATCATCGGACCGATCGCGGGACGGATACACCAAGCAGGCAAGGAGCTTTGACGTACAAGGGAATCCCTAGGTGGTCTCTGCTAACGATCGCTATACCTGTTTTACATACCCGCACGCCGCTCACTCTTGGTCATAACATAATAAATAGCCTTACTTGTTTATCGCATTACTTGCACAAGTACGCCTCAACGTATGAATCAAATTACAATGGAAAATAATTGGCAGCGTCAGCTTATTACTTGATATTTTTCCTTACCTTTGTATTTATTACTCATTGCACCCGTACACTCTGGTATGTATTACTTCGCCAGGGGCTTCATCATGCCCCGCAATATGGCAATAAAGTCCGAACACTTTTACAGTACAGTTCGGCACCCCGAACTTATAGCATTATATGCATCGGCTCCGAATCATGTCTCTTGTCAATAGTTGGGTTGCCCGGCTCCTGTGCTTACTACCTTACATTCCGCTATATCGGCCAGGGTAGTAAAGCGAGAACTTGTCAGGACCCCGATTCCAAGTCACACCGATCTAGCCTGTAACACCTCATATCACATTGCGGCCTCACGCACGGCACTCCCACGGGTGTCGCCTTACCATGGCCCGGGACCGTTTGCGCCTTTTGGCTCACGTATATGACAATGTCGCTAGCATCCATATGACAGAGAACCCGGGCCGACATGGCTAGTCGTGAACCCAAAGCGGCACTAACGTATGGGGACAGGCATACATGAATCAACATCGAACATGTCGGTCAGCAGCGTGTGAATCCGGGCTGTAGCACTGGGCTAACAGGACTCCGGGAACCCGGGCTGTAGCAGGCTAGGCAGGACTCCGGATGTCACCGTGTGACATTTCCCCGAAGGGACAGACACAGGAACGATATGACTCACATGCCGGCCAGTCAAGGTTCCAGAGCAGTAGTGCTGGGCTAGCAGGACTCCGGTGAACCGGGCTGTAGCGGACTACTATGGCTCAAGGAGGCACCAGACTACATTTCCCCATAAGAGAGGCTGCTAAAGATAGACAACTAGATTGTCGGATCCCACACATACCAAGCATTTCAAACATACACACAATATGCTCGATATGCGCGAATACAACATGGCATCACAACAAAACTCTACAACTCAAGTACTTTATTTAAGGGGCTCCGGAGAGCCTTACATAACTTGTTCATACAGATAGGGGTCGCATGACCCAACACTCAAGTCATACAATCATACAAGCACATGCGGAAGCAAACTGTCTGGGTACAGACACTAGAAGAAAGAAGGCTTGACGAAGCCTGTCTATCTACATAGGCCCTTCACAAGCCTAGATCACCACCTGGGTGGCAAGTCACTCGTCGTCGTCGAGTTCTACGTAGAACCCGTCAGAAGGGGCGGTGTTGTCGTCTGAAAACAGTAATTAAAGCAACATGAGTACAAAGGTACTCAGCAAGTCTTACAACAGATCCTACTATACATGTTCATTCTCAAGAAGGTAGTGGGGTTATTGCAGCAAGCCAGCTTTGACTCTTGGCTAAGCTATCCTACGATACACCACTTGTGAAATAGTTTTCTCACACGAGTCCACTAATCACCAACTCAATACTCCACCGTGGATCCTCCCTCGTCATCCAACGAGAGGGCCATCCGCGGTACTCACACTTATCTTGAGGCTTTTAGTAGTATCCATTTACTTGTCTATGAACTGCATAAGCGACCAAGTAGTCCTTTACCGCGGACGCGGCTATTCGAATAGTTTCATACCCTGCAGGGGTGTACTTCGTCACACACGCTCTCACCACTTATCGTCGCTACACGACGTGTACTCGGCAACCTTCAAGCGGAAGCCCAACGTGGGTGTCGGCCACAGCCTACCTAAACACTCGAGTCTCTAGTCCAGGTTTATCGCCTATTCAGGTTCCATCCGCAGGGAGTCCGGCCGAGGTTTCCACATACGGCCCCGAACGATGTGTGCAGGGTTCCCGGACACCAAACGGGCGACTCGGTACACCGTGCCACGAGCCTACCGCATCACAGCCCACCCCTTGGTCAGCGCTGTCCACGGCCTCCAGCTTACTACAAACACCAGAAACTACGTGCAACTCCTGGACAGAGGACAAGGGTGAATAAGAAGCCGAGGGGGTCCATTGGTTTCGGGCCCAATGTGTGGTAGTAGCTGAATCTTAAATCACGCATACAGATCTCAGTTCTTAGGGACGGTCTCAATGAAACAACCCACCATGTACTCCTACATGGCCTCCCATCGATACCTTTACCAAATCGTATTCCACACTTCACTCTCATTACCGACACACGCACTTTCACTCTAGTTCATCACCCTGATGAGCCAGACCTGACACAACTCTAAGCGTAGCAAGCATAGCATTGTAGGAACACAACATGGCTCAATCAACTCCTACACATGCTAGTGGGTTTCATCTAGTTACTGTGGCAATGACAGGTCATGCAGAGGAAAGTGGGTTCAACTACCGCAACACACACAGCAGTTTGAATCGCGTTGTCTTAATGCAGTAAACGAGAGCAGAAGCGAGAAGATGGGTTTGTATCGAAATGATCAATGGGTTGCTTGCCTGACAGAGTGGTGGTGGGATACTGCCCTTCAGTTGGATACCCGTGAATATCCTCGGAGGCAGGACCTACCACGATGAGCATACCGAAGCACAATCAACACCAAGCAAGTGCAACAATATGATGCATGCATGAGACATGGCAAAATGGATGTATTGGGCTAATGCAACTAAGGCCAGAAAGGTTTGGACTAATTTGAATCAAAGATTCAAATTCCAAGTTCATAAATGGCCCATAATAATGCCTTATCTTGTTCTGTATAAAACAGTAGGTTAACTTGCTTAATCATGCATGAAACCAGTACAGATGGATAGAATGGATTTTTCTGATCATTTTTCATATATAAATCTTTTCATTCTGAGCTATAGATTATTTTCTATGATTTTTTGAAGTTTGTGATAATTTCTGGAATTTCCAATATAAGAATAATTCCAGTAAATGTTTTATTGCGTCAGCCTGACGTCAGTGTGACGTCAGCGGGTCAGCGGGGTCGTCCAGGTCAAACCTGACGGGTGGGTCCCCTGTGTCAGTGTCACGGTTAGGTAATTAGTTAATTAGGATTAGTTTTAACTTTAACCCAGATTTAATTAGCAGGCGGGCCCCACTTGTCAGTGACCCTGGGGGGTCAAACCGTGGTCAAACCACGCTGACTCGCCGGCGTTTAGCCGCCGGCGACGTCCAGACGCGGCGGTGGTGTGCGGGTTTGCTCCTCCGGCGACCAAAAGGACGGCGGAGAGCACCTACGTGTAGCTGGGGGCGAACCGCGTCGACTGGTGGTGGTAGTGGAGCTCGGGGTCGCCGGAATCGACGCCGGCGACGAGCCGTGCGGCTGCCGGAGTACGGGCGTGGTTGAAACCGTAGCTAGAGAGCACGGCGAGGGACATGCGATGGCGCTACGGGTTCCTGGCGTTGCGGTGAAGCTAATGGCTACGGTGGTGCGGCCGTTGGATGGCCGGAGCCTCGTCGGCGACGAGCTCGTACGGCGGCGCGTTCGGGTGAGCTTCGTGCGGTGGCTACAGAGCTCGAGAGAGAGAGAGGGGAGGATGGGAAGGTGGCCATGCTCACGGCGGTTGCGACGGAGCAGGCGGCGGGGTCGGAGACGAGCTGTAGCAGTGGCGACGGCGGAGGGGATCTCCGACGGGGAGCGGCGAAGGCGAGGTCGGTGGCGGAGCTTCGGGGCAAACGAGCGCTCGGGGCTCGGCTTGCTCGAAGGAGTGGGCGACGGCAGAGCTGTAGGACACAGTGGAATGGCGCGAGGTCGACGGTGGCCACGGTTACTCCGGTGAGGTGTCTGCGGCGGCGTCGGCCATGGTGGGGAAAGGGCGAGGGAGAGGCGATGGGGGAGAGTGACGATGTCCAGGGGCTCGGGGCGCGTCGAGGAAGGTCGTCCAGCTCGTCCGCGGCGAGGGCGGCAAGCAGCTGGCGCGGTGGCGAGCTCGCGCTCGCCGCGTCACCTGTCTGCCTGCTCTGGCGAGAGCAAGCAGCTCGCTGGCGCGGGCCAGCACAGTGCTGGGCCGCCAGGTGGGCTGCCAGGTAAGTTTCTGCTTTCTGTTTTCTTTCTCCTTTTTGATTATTTCTGTACTGTGTTTTGAAATAGTAAAAATACTATTTCATTTGGAAAAATCCTGAAAATATTCTGAGGCACCTTTGAGATTATTCCCAACAGCCTAAAAATACTTTCAAAATTATTTGGGCATTTAAAAATATTTATAGCATTTAAAATGCCCAAATGCAAATACTTATGGCTTGTGCAAAAATCCAAAATGGCCTCCAAAAATATGAAACCATTTTTGGCAGAGGTTTTAGCCAAGACCAAGGATGGTGAACATTTATGGAGGGCATTTCAGGTTCATTGAAAAGAATTTTAGTAAACCCTAGTTGTTCCAGGGGGTGCTGCGGGTTTCTGGCATTCCCCATTTCAGGTTTCTTTGAAATGTAGACATGATGCAACACTCTAATGCATGAACTAGCTAGGATGTGACAGAACTACTGCGATTGTGTCCCGGTTCTTCTGGACGAGCACCTCAGTAGAGAAAGCCGAAAACTGACTATCATGATGCGGCGAGAGTTGGTCAGCTGTTCGAGAGGTTTTAAATCCTTAGAGATTTTTTCCGCGTTATGCGAGGAATCGGTTTTTATCTGATCAGGTGTGTATAGCGCCCCTAGTTCGGCCTTCTGAATACCAGGGGCTTCGCCAAAATTCTCATTGTCAAACTCCTATGGCTAAGTGAGGGTGATAAAAGCCGTATAGTCTGATTACCTTGTTCGTTGAGCTAAACACCTCCTTTAAGGACTAGAATGTGGAGTAAAGAGTGTTTAGATTTATCCCAAACACCCCCGTACTATCTACGTGGGGGCAGAAGCCGGCGACTGGCCAACCCTCAGATTTCATAAACAGCCGCACAGGAGGTAAAATTTTAAAATCAAAAGCATTATATTACATAACGACCTTGTTTCATATTACAGGACAGGATAACATGAATGTTTTCATGGGAATATAACATCCTTCGCACATTGCTCCGCCACAAGGCGGGACCCCTCCAGGACACTACCAAAATATAGCTCGGGTCGGCGGTGCTCCTTTGCCCTCAGGCGGCCCCTCGGTCATCAGCTTATTGGCATCCATCTTCGCCCAGTGCATCTTGGCACGGGCAAAGGCCATCCGTGCACCTTTAGTACAGACCGACCGCTTCATGACTTTAAGCCATGGGCAGGCACTCACAAGCCGCTTGACAAGTCCAAAGTAGCTGCTGGGCATGGGCTAGGCAGGCCATAGCCGGACTATTAGGTCCTTCATGGCTAGCTCGGCCGCCTTGGGCAGCTCAACCAGCTGTTTCAGCTGGTCGCTGAAAGGCATCGGATGTTTTGGTCCAAGGTATTGAGACCAGAACAGCTTCTCCGTAGAACTCCCTTCTTTGGCTCGATAGAACTCGGCAGCATCCGATACGCTGCGCGGCAAATAAGTAAACGCCCCTTGGGAGCTCCAAATTCGGGTAAGTAAAAGGAACTTTTCCTTGGCAGACTTACTTTGCATAATGAAAAACTTACCCGCCGCGATCTTCTTGGCCGCCTGGATTTCTTGGAGGGCGCTCTGGGCTTCGGCTCGGGCATCTTGTGCGCTCTGGCGAGCCTTCGCAAGTTCGAACTCTTGCATCTTAGAATCACGCTCCAAGGACTCGTACTTCTTGATGACGTCCTGGAGCTCTTGCTGGACCTCGCTGATCCGGGCCTCCTGCTTCTCGCGCGCGGCACATTCCTTGGCTGCTTTGTCCTTGGCCTCGGCTAACGCCTTCCTGAGGGCTGCCACCTCAGTCTTGGCCCCTAATAAAGTTCATAACACTTTAGTCAGCACGAACCATTCGTCCTTTCTAAATATACACGCAGGTTAATTACTACATGCCTTGGCTGTCCTCCAGCTGCTTCTTCACGAGGCCTAGCTCTTCCTCGGCCCGCTCCAGGTTCTGCTTCAGTCCGGAAACCTCCGCAGTATGAGCGGCAGCAGCCAGCAGCAACGCCTGCTTATTCACATAGACATCTTATGTTAGACTCCTGCGAAAATCATTTTGATCCTCTGTTCGGTTTTTTCTTTCCGAACACCGAACAGAGCATCAGGGGCTACTATCTATAGTGTGATATTCTTTCCAATTACATTACTTACCTCAAAGCCTGTTAGAAGGCTAGTGCAGGCCTCGGTCAGTCTGCTTTTGGCGGACTGAACCTTCTCGATCACCGTACCCATAAGGATATGGTGTTAATCCACAATTGATGCGCCTCGCAGCGCTTCCAGCAGATTATCCGGTGCCTCTGAGTGAACCGAGGTCACCGGCGGAACATGCACACCTCCTCCTTTCGGGGAAGGCTGCTCGCTTGACTCCGGAGCCATGTAGGTCTCCGGAATGAAATCCGGCTAGGGGCCGAATTGAACTTGGTCCCCAGCACCAGTCCCCATGGGGGCTTCTTCCCCCATGAGTCCGGCGGCCGAAGAGTCATCCTTTGGCGCCACCCCGACGGCCTCCGGAACCTCTCCCTGACCTGGGAAGGTCCTTTGGGACGCCACCTCATCATCACCCTTGGCCGGGGAAGAGTGAGCGGGCGACGGTGACACGCTGGCCATCTCCTTCGAATCTAGTGAACCTCCTATTGAGGATCGCGGGGAGCTATCATGGGTCGGACTGCAAGGACATAACTTGAATATATTAATATTACAAAGCGGAAAGGCCAGACATTTGGACACACATAAAGGTTTTTGGTACTTATGATGCGGCCCGAGGCTTGGTCCGGGAGGGTCGCTCCGGACTGCTATCGACAACCCACGCGGAGTTATCCGCGAGGGAGCCCTTCCCCCTCTTGGGCGCCTTCGCCTCCGGATTTGTGGAGGCCGCCCTTTTCTTCCTTCCCCCCTCAGGGGGGAGTCTCTTTCTTCCTCCTCCTCGCCGTCGTCTTCGGAGGCCGAAGAGTGAGTCTCGTCTTTGGACGTCACGTCCGATGCACCTTTTCGGCGAAGGCCACTCCTGGCCCCCTTGGCCGTTTTCTTTGCCTTCTTCTCCGGCACATCATAAGGCGCCGGAAACAGCATCTTCGTCAGAAGTGGGGTTTCTTGGTCTTCGGGTTGCGGAGCCGGACAGTTAATCCGCCCCGCTATCTCGATCCAGGCCTGAAAAAATTGATAGGAAGGCTTAGACTCCTTCCTTAAAATATGCCAGTAAAGGGTATACCTTGAAAACATGAAAGAATTTACCGAATTGGCCTGGCGTTTTATACTAAGCCCACGATCCTCGGTCATGGGCGGTGGTGTCTCGCCGACCTTGAAGACCACTTTCCAGATATCTTGGCCGGATCGAACTCCCACAAATAGCAAGTCCGACGTTGGCACGGAATGATCCGGCGAATGAGCATAACGTGGATCACCGTGACAAGCTTGATTTTCTTGGTCATCATGTTCTGGACGCACGTCTGGAGCCCAGTCAGCTTGTTCGAGGAACCCCAGGTTAGGCCCTTCTCTTGCCAGGAGGTGAGCCGCATCGGAACTCCAGATCGGAATTCGGGGGCCGCCACCCAGTTGGTGTCGCACGGCTCGGTGATGTAGAACCACCCCGATTGCCACCCCTTCACCGTCTCCACAAAGGATCCTTCGGGCCAGGTGACATTGGGCATCTTGCCCACCATGGCGCCTCTGCACTCTGCTTGTTGGCCGCTCACCACCTTTGGCTTCGCATTGAAGGTCTTCAGCCATAGGCCGAAGTGAGGCGGGATGCGGAGAAAGGCCTCGCACACGACAATAAATGCCGAGATGTTGAGGGCTAGATCATGGAAGTCCAGCCCGTAGTAAAACATCACTCTGTGGACAAACGGGTGGAGAGGGAATCCAACCCGCGGACAAAATGTGTGAGAAACACAACCCTCTCATGGGGCTCTTGGGTAGGGATGATCTGTCCCTTGGCCGGGAGTCGGTAAACGATCTCCTTCGCCAGGTATCCGGCCTCTCAGAGCTCCTTGATGTCATCTTAACGGAGGAGGCCATCCACTTGCCTCTAGCTCCGGATCCGGACATGGTTGGAGTACTTTCTTGGGTGGGGAAAGCTGGAGCTTGGGCGCTGGAGCTCGAGAATGGATGGGCAGAGGAAGGAGAAGGCGTGAATAAACAAGGACGAATCCTTATCCCCTTATAAAGGCCGCGAATATTAAGCGCCTCCCCACTCGCCTTAAAACTCGCCTATTCCCAAGGGCTATGTCAACGGCACGGTTGGGTTACCCATGACCGTATTGATGAGAATCCTGCAATAAGGGGACACGATCTCTGCTTTGACAAGACGTGCCAATGGCAACCGCGTCTCGAAACATGGAGCGGCACAGGAAAAACGGTTCGAAATTATGACGGACAGACGTGATGTCATGTTACAAAAAGTTGTCAGCGAATTAGACTCGTGTAAAATTATATTCTCTCAGCAGTTGTGTGTGGTGTGTGTGTTACAGGTCCGGACACGTTCAATACGATTGAAGACTATCTTGGAGTTCGGAAGGAGGAACCCGCCTTGCAATGCCGAAGACAGACCTACGCGTCGAATACCTTTTCATTGAAGCCAGATTCAGGGGCTACTGAGAAAGTCCTAGACTACAGGGTCCTCGGGCGTCCGGCCTGTTAGCCATGGGCCGGACTGATGGGTCGTGAAGAAACAAAGACCGAAGACTGCACCCGTGTCCGGATAGGACTCTCCTTGGCGTGGAAGGCAAGCTTGGCGGCCAAACATGAAGATTCATGTCTCTGTAACCGACCTCATGTAACCCTAAATCTCTAGTGTCTATATAAACCGGAGAGCTTAGTCCGGAGGGGAGATATACACATAACCATAGTCATACAGGCTAGACTTCTAGGGTTTAGCCATTACGATCTCGTGGTAGATCAACTCTTGTAATACTCATATTCATCAAGATCAATCAAGCAGGAAGTAGGGTATTACCTCCATAGAGAGGGCCCGGACCTGGGTAAACATTGTGTCCCCTGTCTCCTGTTACCATCGACCTTAGACGCACAGTTCGGGACCCCCTACCCGAGATCCGCCGGTTTTGACACCCGTGCTCCATGGATGATTCCTCCATGATCATGATAGAGATCGGAGTTGATGTTGATGAAAACACAGCACATTTATCTAGGAAGTCCTGATAACCCACAAGTATAGGGGATCGCAACAGTTTTTGAGGGTAGAGTATTCAACCCAAATTTATTGATTCGACACAAGGGGAGCCAAAGAATATTCTCAAGTATTAGCAGTTGAGTTGTCAATTCAACCACACCTAGAAAACTTAATATCTGCAGCAAAGTATTTAGTAGCAAAGTAGTATGGAAGTAACGGTAACGGTGGCAAAGGTAACAGTAGCAGTTTTGTAGTAATTTTAACAGTGGCAATGGAAAAGTAACTAAGCAAATATCAATATGTGAAAAGCTCGTAGGCAATGGATCAGTGATGGATAATTATGTCGGATGCAATTCCTCATGCAACAGTTATAACATAGGGTGACACAGAACTAGCTCCAGTTCATCAATGTAATGTAGGCATGTATTCCGAATATAGTCATACGTGCTTATGGAAAAGAACTTGCATGCCATCTTTTGTCCTACCCTCCCGTGGCAGCGGGGTCCTATTGGAAACTAAGGGATATTAAGGCCTCCTTTTAATAGAGTACCGGAC